>NC_091480.1:13182641-13432443 GCF_036971445.1 Narcine bancroftii
ACGTTAGACTTGAGGCACCCATACCCTTAACGTTAGACTTGAGGCACCCATACCCTTAACGTTAGACTTGAGGCACCCATACCCTTAACGTTAGACTTGAGGCACCCATACCCTTAACGTTAGACTTGAGGCACCCATACCCTTAACGTTAGACTTGAGGCACCCATACCCTTAACGTTAGACTTGAGGCACCCATACCCTTAACGTTAGACTTGAGGCACCCATACCCTTAACGTTAGACTTGAGGCACCCATACCCTTAACGTTAGACTTGAGGCACCCATACCCTTAACGTTAGACTTGAGGCACCCATACCCTTAACGTTAGACTTGAGGCACCCATACCCTTAACGTTAGACTTGAGGCACCCATACCCTTAACGTTAGACTTGAGGCACCCATACCCTTAACGTTAGACTTGAGGCACCCATACCCTTAACGTTAGACTTGAGGCACCCATACCCTTAACGTTAGACTTGAGGCACCCATACCCTTAACGTTAGACTTGAGGCACCCATACCCTTAACGTTAGACTTGAGGCACCCATACCCTTAACGTTAGACTTGAGGCACCCATACCCTTAACGTTAGACTTGAGCCACCCATACCCTTAACGTTAGACTTGAGGCACCCATACCCTTAACGTTAGACTTGAGGCACCCATACCCTTAACGTTAGACTTGAGGCACCCATACCCTTAACGTTAGACTTGAGGCACCCATACCCTTAACGTTAGACTTGAGGCACCCATACCCTTAACGTTAGACTTGAGGCACCCATACCCTTAACGTTAGACTTGAGGCACCCATACCCTTAACGTTAGACTTGAGCCACCCATACCCTTAACGTTAGACTTGAGGCACCCATACCCTTAACGTTAGACTTGAGGCACCCATACCCTTAACGTTAGACTTGAGGCACCCATACCCTTAACGTTAGACTTGAGGCACCCATACCCTTAACGTTAGACTTGAGGCACCCATACCCTTAACGTTAGACTTGAGGCACCCATACCCTTAACGTTAGACTTGAGGCACCCATACCCTTAACGTTAGACTTGAGGCACCCATACCCTTAACGTTAGACTTGAGGCACCCATACCCTTAACGTTAGACTTGAGGCACCCATACCCTTAACGTTAGACTTGAGGCACCCATACCCTTAACGTTAGACTTGAGGCACCCATACCCTTAACGTTAGACTTGAGGCACCCATACCCTTAACGTTAGACTTGAGGCACCCATACCCTTAACGTTAGACTTGAGGCACCCATACCCTTAACGTTAGACTTGAGCCACCCATACCCTTAACGTTAGACTTGAGGCACCCATACCCTTAACGTTAGACTTGAGGCACCCATACCCTTAACGTTAGACTTGAGGCACCCATACCCTTAACGTTAGACTTGAGGCACCCATACCCTTAACGTTAGACTTGAGGCACCCATACCCTTAACGTTAGACTTGAGGCACCCATACCCTTAACGTTAGACTTGAGGCACCCATACCCTTAACGTTAGACTTGAGGCACCCATACCCTTAACGTTAGACTTGAGGCACCCATACCCTTAACGTTAGACTTGAGGCACCCATACCCTTAACGTTAGACTTGAGGCACCCATACCCTTAACGTTAGACTTGAGGCACCCATACCCTTAACGTTAGACTTGAGGCACCCATACCCTTAACGTTAGACTTGAGGCACCCATACCCTTAACGTTAGACTTGAGGCACCCATACCCTTAACGTTAGACTTGAGGCAACCATACCCTTAACGTTAGACTTGAGGCAACCATACCCTTAACGTTAGACTTGAGGCAACCATACCCTTAACGTTAGACTTGAGGCAACCATACCCTTAACGTTAGACTTGAGGCAACCATACCCTTAACGTTAGACTTGAGGCAACCATACCCTTAACGTTAGACTTGAGGCAACCATACCCTTAACGTTAGACTTGAGGCAACCATACCCTTAACGTTAGACTTGAGGCAACCATACCCTTAACGTTAGACTTGAGGCAACCATACCCTTAACGTTAGACTTGAGGCAACCATACCCTTAACGTTAGACTTGAGGCAACCATACCCTTAACGTTAGACTTGAGGCAACCATACCCTTAACGTTAGACTTGAGGCAACCATACCCTTAACGTTAGACTTGAGGCAACCATACCCTTAACGTTAGACTTGAGGCAACCATACCCTTAACGTTAGACTTGAGGCAACCATACCCTTAACGTTAGACTTGAGGCAACCATACCCTTAACGTTAGACTTGAGGCAACCATACCCTTAACGTTAGACTTGAGGCAACCATACCCTTAACGTTAGACTTGAGGCAACCATACCCTTAACGTTAGACTTGAGGCAACCATACCCTTAACGTTAGACTTGAGGCAACCATACCCTTAACGTTAGACTTGAAACAACCATACCCTTAACGTTAGACTTGAGGCAACCATACCCTTAACGTTAGACTTGAGACAACCATACCCTTAATGTTATACTTGAGACAACCATACACTTAATGTTCAAAGATACAGCATAAATGCACTTATTAAGAAAACCTACAAGCTCTACTTTGGTTGTAAAAAAATCAGTGGCCAAGATAAACCATCAGCTCCTCACATATGTTGTGCAACTTATTTCCTGCTGAGCTTGGTGATAAACATAGTGAAAAGTTTAACCAGGCATCACAGTAATGGAAAAGCAGTATTAGGGTAAGTGGCTGGGATTACTGGACACTAACACAAGAAGCATCAAGGTTGAATAAAAACAAAAATCAATAGCAAAACATTTTTAGGGCAGTTGAACTAACAGTATGCCAACATTATTATGCAATTAAATATAATGTAGAGAAAAAAAGTAATTAGTTGCAAATTTCTACTCACTGCTATATGGACACCAGATAATAATATCATCTCTACAGAGTTGAAGTGAATTAATACCACCCTGGGTCACAAGTCCCTAAATTATTTGATGCCTATTGCCCAATCAGCTTCCTGCTGATCTGAGCTTTTCAATTCCAACTCCCTGATGCACCTGACTCCAATTGCCAGGTCCAGCTTTCATATAAAAGCCTTGCTGCAGAATGCTACAATACTAATTTCAATAAAAGTTAATTCATTGTTTCTCCAATTTCTTATGTGATACAGCAAATTTGAAATGATCTTTGTGTTCAGCTTGAAGTTGTCCATCATAATCCCCAATTCTTTTTCCAATGTTATTAAATGATCTCAGATTTCTTGTCAGAGTACCTACATGACATCACATCCAACCCTGAGATTCTTTTTCTGCAGGTAAGGCAGAATTACCACTTATTGGTAGTACAAATAGAGCACTGTAAACAGATAACAAACATAAGCAAAATGTGCAATGCAGAGAGAATTTAAAAAATCAATAAAGTGCACATGTAAGAGTCCTTAAATGAGTCCCAGATTGAGTTTGTTATTGAGGAGTAACAGCTGTTCCTGAAGCTGGTGGTGCAAGTCTTGTGGCATCTATGTCTCTTTCCTGAAGGCAGCTGTGAGAATAGAGTGTGTGCTGGGTCTTTGATGATTGATAAATGAACAGTTAAAGTTATAAAGAAGACATCTTAAAAAGAGCTCGATAAAGTGGATGTGGAGAAAATGTTTCCAACAGTAGGAGAGTCTAGGACCAGAGGGCAAGGCTTCAGACATGTCAGAGGTGGTGAATCTGTGCAATTTTTAGTCACAGTTAGTTGTACTACAGGCCATGTTTTTGAGGTATATTTAAAGCAGAGGTTGATAGGTTCCCGATAATTAAAGGTGTCAAAAATTACAAGAGGAAGGCAGGAGAATGGGGTTGAAGGGTCATGATTTGAATGGCAGAGCCAAATCAATGGCCAAATGGCCCAATTCTGCACCTTCATTTTAAGGTCTTAAGGGCAGAACTTATTTCAGAAATGGTGGCCACATCTAGCATGAATTAACTCATTTTGAAACATTTTTGAAAAAACCAGGATTCCAACATAGAGATAACATCTTAGCTCATTTAAAAATGTTGTATATTTCCTTAAATTTTCACAGAGTATTTTATCTCTGGGTAATAAGCAAGATGTTGGTCCATAATTATAAAATTCTTGTTGCTAATCTGCAGCACACTCCAATAATTTAGACTTACAGCACAGTAATAGGCCCTTTCGTCCCATGAGTTTGTGCTGCTCAATAGCACCCAATTGACCGACCCTCTCGTTTTGAAGAGTGGGAAGAAACCGGGGCCTCTGGGGAAAAATGCAGAGACTGGGAGAACGTACAAACTCCTTACAGATAGTGCAGGATTCGAACCCCGGTCCCAATGTTGGTGCTGCAACAGCACTGCACTGACCATGACACTAACCGTGCATGTTAATGAGTCAAATACAGAGGGAGTATTACCATATAACCATTTACGGAGCGGAAACAGGCCATGTCGGCCTTTCGAGTCCGCACCAGTTCACCAGAACAACTCCACTAGCTCACGATGACCTTTTCCATCCAGCACGGAGCATCTCTGACCCAGTACCATTGGGTAATATTGTGGAGGCTTTGTATGTCAATGGGAACCCTGGCATCATGTTCTGGCATGTGGACACTAAGACCCCTGAGCATAAAGCCCTGAAAAAGGTAGTGGACACAGCTCAGGACATCACAGGCAAAACCCTCCCCACCATTGAGAACATCTGCAAGGAACGCTGCAATCAGAGAGCAGCAGTAACCTTCAAGGATCCACATCATCCAGCACATGCTCTGTTCCAACTGCTCGCATCAGGATAGAGGTATCGGTGTCACAAGACTCGCACCACCAGGTTCAGGAACACCTGCTACCCCTCCACCATCAGACTCCTCAACAACAAAACTCAATTAAGGACTCTTATTTTTGTAATTTCTTTCTCTCTGCTGCACAGTCAGTTTCTTACATTTATTTGTTTCGATGTGTTCCCTGTGTAGTTATATTTTTTCCACCAATACGTGGTAATTCTGCCTCCCCCACAGGAAAATGAATTTCAGAGTTGTATGTGACATCATGTCCATACTCTGACAATAAATCTTAATTGGAGTGCCCGACTTTGGAAGTGAATGCAATATTATTATTCAAATGGTATGGGTAATATTCCAGATTGAACCACAAGAGAAGGCTTCAAAGGCCAGATGGTTAACCCAGGACCTCAGAATCCCATCCTTCATCCCCTTTCAACTCCTAGTTGCAGCTTTTGTGCGGATTGGACTTGATTAAACCCACCAATTAATACCTGAAAAGCTTTGCTCTGGACACACAATTAGGTAACTCATCAAGAATGCCACGCCTTCAAATTATTCACCAATTGCTGAGAGATGCTTTATTGCAAGGATTTATGTTCAGATGTTTCCAATCACGTGGAAAAGATTAAGAGGCTCGGGCGTGACGTTTTACTCTTTACAATATGCTTTACTGACCGGGGATCTGGGGAGGCGGAACTAAACTCCCGGGGACCGGTGTCCGTCGGCGCTTCCGGCCCGATGGAACTTCCGGTCCGTCTGCGCTTCCGGCCCGGCGGGGTGATCGGCAGCGTTTGGTGGGTGGTGCGCTGAGGTGTTGGGGGCTCCTTGCCCTCTGCCCTCACCCCCGTCCCCCCCCCCGACGCCCCTTCCCCACCTCGTCCCCCCCGCCGCCCCTTCCCCCTCGTAACCCCGTCCCACCCGTCCCCCCTTCCCCCTCGTAACCCCGTCCCACCCGTCCCCCCTTCCCCCTCGTAACCCCCGTCCCCCCTTCCCCCTCGTAACCCCGTCCCACCCGTCCCCCCTTCCCCCTCGTAACCCCCGTCCCCCCTTCCCCCTCGTAACCCCCGTCCCCCCTTCCCCCTCGTAACCCCCGTCCCCCCTTCCCCCTCGTAACCCCCGTCCCCCCTTCCCCCTCGTAACCCCCGTCCCCCCTTCCCCCTCGTAACCCCCGTCCCCCCTTCCCCCTCGTTACCCCCGTCCCCCCTTCCCCCTCGTAACCCCCGTCCCCCCTTCCCCCTCGTAACCCCCGTCCCCCCTTCCCCCTCGTAACCCCCGTCCCCCCTTCCCCCTCGTAACCCCCGTCCCCCCTTCCCCCTCGTAACCCCCGCCGCCCCTTCCCCCTCGTAACCCCCGCCGCCCCTTCCCCCTCGTAACCCCCGCCGCCCCTTCCCCCTCGTAACCCCCGTCCTCCCCCGCCGCCCCTTCCCATGAGACCACCATGTCACTCATCACTGTTATTCTGTTTAATACCATTGCATTCCCTCTGCTACACATTTCAACCCATATTGATTTTCTATAGGAATGGACCAGGATAACATTGAAGAGGAACCTATTTTCCAGAATAGGTCAATTGGTGGCTGGGGTTTGCTGCAGATTGCTGGATGCACTGGCTTAACAGCCTATGTAGTATGGGCCGGGATATTGATGCCTGGTTTCAGAAGAGTACCTCTGAGGTTACAGGTAGGATTATTCTTCAAATGACATGTCGTTATATTTCATGTCAACAGTAAATGTCCTTTAAATTTCTCTTCTGTTAACCACCACATAAATGCCATCAATTGTAGAATAAAATATGTTAGTATTAAGATTCAATATGTAATAAAAAAGTGTCATATTACACAAAATTGTCTTTTGCCTGCTGTAAGGCAGACTGATTCACCATCGGCAGAAATTGCCTGAAGCGCCTCTTACAGTCAGAGAAGGAGAAGCAGGTGTCCGTGGATTTGCCTCCTGCAGCCACAGAGTCCAGCCAAGACCATTGGCAATCCAAGCTCCAGATCCAAACCTCCAACACGGTCAGGAACCTTTCAACGCCCTCTGTACCCTCTCACATCCCAATTCTGATTCAGCCAATTTCCAGATGTCCACCACTTGGTGTGAGTCCCTTGATTGCAGTCAACGCCAGTCCGCAGCCTGTGAGAGAGGTTCTCCAACAGTCTGTGTTCCTCAGCTGCAGAACCCCCTCACTGGTCCACCACTGTGCTCACCATCCTGTGGGTCTACTTCTCCTTCTCTGTTGATGGGATGTAGTCTCCCTGTTTTTTGGTGCCCTGTTCCAATCCTCTTCCCCGGAATTTGCAACTCCTTTTGTCTACTGCCAATCAGGCATTGCCACATTGAGCCCAGACTAACAGATTTTAAATAAAAATACCATTGGCTCTTTTAACAGGCCTTTTAAACTTTGTACATAGCTGAAAGCAATTGGGCTGGGCGGTTGGACCCCCCACCCCTGCTCTGCTCCCCACATCAATGGCAGCGCTGCCATTTTCTCCCAGTGTTTCTTGAGTTAAGTGCATTGTTGTACTAATAATGAACAGTTAAAAGTTCATCCCACTGTTTATACCCCTCTATCAATCTCTTGCAGAGAAATATTGTCTATAAATTTGATCTGCAGTAGTTTGTCACTGAAGAATAAATTGATGATATTGTTGAAGGAAAATTCATAAGTGATGAGTCAACAGTTTTCACATGAAAGGTTCTTCAGTTCTATGCACTGAACTTTAGTCAACAATGAATTCTCATTACTTATCATTCAGTTATCATTCTAGTGTCAGAAAGAAATCCATCCTGTCCCATAATCAGGTTGAATTTGACCAAATACTTCTCAGCCACTGCCAATTACCTAACCTCCTGTAAGAGGCAAAAGTATTTTCAAGGTTAGATAATTTCTATCAATAAGTGGTCATTTTAGATATATGGCACATCTTGCACCTGTGATTTTTTTTTTAAAAAACTCGGCAGTCTTAATTTTTTTAGGTGTGCAGTGGATTTTGCAGGGTTTTATTTTCTTTGAAGGATTGCAACCTTATGTCAGCAGAATAAAGAAATGTGGTTTACATAAAACCTAGCAAGTCACACAGCATCCATGAGAAGCAAAAGATTGTCAACGTTTCGGGCCTGAGCCTTTCATCGGGAGCTGAATGACCTGCTGGGTCGCTCCAGCACTTTCTGTGAACTGCATCTGCAAATATTTCAGTTTATCCTGCTTTGTCTTTCACCAGGTGCCATATGTGCCTGCAAGCAGCAAACAGGTGCAGAAGGTGATGACGTTACTTGAAGGCCGATCTGGCAATGTGGTGGACTTGGGATCAGGTGATGGCAGAATTGTATGTAAATATTTGGACTAAAAACATCCTGATTGTGCAACCAGCACTCTGAGCAACTGTCAAGAGTAACTTGGATTGCAAAGCATCATTCAGGTTTTCTTTAAGTTGGATCCCAAAACTCCTTACACACTAATTTCCTATTAGTTATTTAATCATATTGTTTCATTACCTTTGAAGATGTTGATGGAAGATCATATTGTCTTCCTTTTGGATTTCTGAACATCATTCCTAGTTGTCAAAGTAGTAAATAAACAATTCTTGCTTGTTCTGCCCTGAAACTGCCATCAAAGAATCATAGAAGCTATTCATCTCTTTGCATTTGTGTCAGTAATGTTTTATATAAAAAAAATATTTGAGTAGCACAGTTAGCGTAGCGGTCAGCGTAACAGCAGAATACCAGGTTCAAATCTGGTGCTGTCTATAAGGAGTTTGTATGTTCTCCCCTTTTCCTTGTGGGTTTCCTCAGAATGCTCCGGTTTCCTCCTACCCTTCAAAACATACAGGGGTTGTAGGTCAATTGGGTAGCATGGGTTCGTGGACCGAAAGGGCCTGTTACTGTGCTGTATTTCTACATTTAAAATTTTATCAATTTTAATTTAATACCAATTCCCAAATCTCAGAGCATCGATTAGAGTAGATCAAATGATTATTCAGGGAGTTAGTAAATGTCACAAAGGTTTCAGTCTTCACCCTTTTGTCATGAATCCCATATCCCCTCCATCCTTTGAATTAAAAGATATGTCCTGCTCCACATGAGTCAACATTCCCTGCTTCCTGATCTCACTACCATGAACAAATGTGTCCTGGTTCACCCTATCTGGCCCCTCAATACTGTATTTTAACATTAAATTTCTCCCAAGTCTTTCTACTATGGAAAACAATCCCAATATAACCACTTCCTACCATTTTTCAGGTTCTTTCTCTTCTGCCATCTCATCCATATCCACCTTGTCAATTGGCCCACGTTCCTCCCCTGATACTTCTTCCCTTCTCCCCTTACCCCCACCCTTTTATTCATCCACTTGCCTACTTTTTGTCCATGCCTTGACAAAGGGCTCAGTCCCGAAATGTTGACAACATCCCTTTGCTTCCTATAGATGCTGCGCGACCTGCTAAGTTTCTCCAGCACTTTTGCGCTGCACTCAATCACAGTGTCTGCAGATTTCCATGTTTAATTCCAGACTATCCAATCTCTCATCCCACATAAATTCCCCACCATCTCAATAGCCTTTAAAGGGTTTCAAGAATACAAATTGGTCCTATTTTCTTCTGCTCATTGAATGAAACTAGGATGCTGAGCCAACTTAAAATAAAAATTCAGATCACAAGCCCAATTCTCTTCCTTGCTGTTGATACATTAAAATAAGTGAGTTATGCTGTTTGTTTTAATTAATCTGTTCACCCAGCTTTAAAATCGTAAATTTTAAAATTTAGACATGCATCACGGTTACAGGTCCTTCCGGCCCCACGAGCCCGTTCAGCCTAATCACCCCAATTAACCTACAAACCCAGTATGTTTTGAAGGGAGCGAGGAAACCCATGCAGACATGGGGAGAACGTACAAACTCCTTATAGACAGCACCAGATTCGTACCCAGGTTGCTACTCCAGTAATAGAGTGTGGCAGTTACTGCTACGTTAACCATGTTGCCCTTTAATGACGTAATGTTTTTCAGGGGCAGGTTGATTTTCTGTTAGGTTGAGTCTTACTCTCAGATGCTCATCCTAACATTGCACCTCCCCAAGGCTGGGAGGAGTCGGCCTCTTTGAGGCAGATCCAGGTGCATTTGTTTAAATTCCTCCTGTTAACTCTGCAAAAAAAAAGAAAGATTATTTCTTGTGATGCATTTTAGAATGAGGGGAGAATTCCCAGGATTACTCAAAGTCAAATTCCTGGCTAATTGCTGATTGGAGGAACCATGGAGAAAAATAAGATGGATTTTAATGTTGCCTTTTCCGTCTCCAGGAAGTGCTGAGCCCACGCGAGGGTGTTTTTAATGCATGTTTTTCTACTCTGTCGTTTAGTGCTTTGTAGTGACTGAACAGTGCTGGCAAGGGCCTGGGAGCTGCTTATGCAGTCATCATGACAGATGGGGTGTGAAGTGGAATGGCTTCCATATATACATACACATGTAATAGCCGATATTATTTAAAAGTTGACCCCCTATTTTTGGCCCCAGAATCTGGTATTTTCCATATTTCACTTGTAAAGGTCAATCTTCCCCCACCCCATTTTTGGTCCCGGCCTCCCGCCTATAAGAACTTTTGATGCCTCAAACAACTCGAGTCGTTGCTGTGGTCACGTGTGTAATAGTCAAGCCCCTAAATTTTACCCTAAAAATTCATCCACACCTATATACTGAGGCATTTTTGTAGTATCTTCTCATTGACCATGGAGCACATGATAAACAAAATTACTTGAATAAAAGAAACTTGGAGAAGGTTATTGAATTCTAAAATCTCACAGGGGAGAATGAAGAGTTTATTTACTTTACAGATGCAGTGAAATTCTTGCTGTAACTTCCTAGGTACATAAAACACATGACATTTTGGGTATAATTCATAAACAAGACTCTGCAAAGTGGGAAAAATGGAATAAACATAAAAGGAAGATAATAAATGTATGTTCATAGCATCTTCACATGACAATTTATAATAGAAAGGGATAAGCTTCTGCTTGTAGTACTATATGTTGGAAATTAATACAAGATTTGAACTACTTCATTATAAAGGCTGAAAAGAATGTTGTTTGGATCCTCTGGGATAAAGAACCCAGATGGTCATTTCGATTGTGAACTTATCAAACATTCCAGTGCCTCTGAAAGAGTCTGTGTGGAATGTTTTTGTACTTGGACTTTTGGAGTGGAACTTGAATTCACCAGTTCCTGACAGTCATGAGCCACAATCGTTAATTACACTGATCCAAGTTGAGAAGGAACACCATTTCAGACATGAACAGAGACACAGAGAGAATCGGGCTAAATAGTTGTGTCTATGCCACCAATTCCATGTGAAAGAAAAACTGATTGCTGCTTTTAAGATTTGGTTAAAGTCACGGTGATACAACCTTTTCTTTTAAACACAAATTCATTGTAGCTGAACCTTCCAATGCAGTATTAATTCACAAGATCTCCTGTTGTGCTATAGGTTATAGAAGCTAGCAAACGTGGCTTCCACCCAGCAGTTGGCTATGAATTGAACCCGTGGCTCATCAGGTTGTCGCAGTTCCATGCTTGGAGAGCAGGCAATCTTGCCAAGGTTTCTTTTGTGAAACAAGATTTGTGGAAGGTAGAAATAGAATAATTTTGATTTGCTGAGAGTGGATGGGCTCTATCACTTGACCATATATTTTCTCCGTCTTAAATATAAGCTGCATCTATTTGAAATTCCACTTAAATGCTCATTTTTGCTATAAATTTCAGTATAGTAGAATAATGCAAGGATCTTTGTGACAGGTACAAATCAGAACCTTGCCATTTTGTTCTACTCGAGAGAATATATTTGGTCAGTTTCAATTCGGACTCTGGGCTACTTTTTTGTTAAATTCACTGCTTATTTTATAGAGGGATGTTATTGAAAGATTGCTTTCACACAAAAAAAGACTAGCAATTGAAAAGTAACTGCTGGGTCTGATTGTGTTATGCAAGGGAACTATCAACATTTTGCAAGGGATGTCAAAACTTCCCTTTGTGATCCTTTTTGGTCTGGAGCTATGCATAATATGTAGATAAATGCTTTTTGATTGAAAATTATTGTCCTTAATTTAGAACCTCTTGATAAAAATTACTTCTGACAGAAGCAGGTCAGTGAAATGATAGATTAACCTGCCAGGACCTTGTGGTAGAGTTGGTCACAGGTTGACATTTACAAGTCCTGAAAGATAATCTCACTTAAAACAACTGGGAAAGGTCATGAACACAGACATGGAGCGCTTGGGCTGAATGATCTGTTTTCATGCTACAAATTCTGTGGAATATGTGAGGAAAAAAATGATTGCCTCTGTTAAGTTTCTGTTAAACTCAGTAGATGGAACAATTAAAGCACAACTGCCTTGGATTGACATATCACCACTAATACCCTCTTCTGTTAAATCTCTCCCACCTTGAATCCTTTTGCATACCTTCCCATTTTTATTTTTTTTCCATCCTATCTTTGGCTTAGCTTCGTGGACGAAGATTTATGGAGGGGTAATGTCCACGTCAGCTGCAGGCTCGTTTGTGGCTGACAAGTCCGATGCGGGACAGGCAGACACGGTTGCAGGGGAAAATTGGTGGGTTGGGGTTGGGTGTTGGGTTTTTCCTCCTTTGTCTTTTGTCAGTGAGGTGGGCTCTGCGGTCTTCTACAAAGGAGGTTGCTGCCCACCGAACTGTGAGGCGCCAAGATGCACGGTTTGAGGCGCGATCAGCCCACTGGCGGTGGTCAATGTGGCAGGCACCAAGAGATTTCTTTAGGCAGTCCTTGTACCTCTTCTTTGGTGCACCTCTGTCTCGGTGACCAGTGGAGAGCTCGCCATGTAACACGATCTTGGAAAGGTGATGGTCCTCCATTCTGGAGACGTGACCTACCCAGCGCAGTTTGATCTTCAGCAGCGTGGATTTGATGCTGTCGGCCTCTGCCATCTCGAGAACTTCGATGTTGGAGATGAAGTCGCTCCAATGAATGTTGAGGATGGAACGGAGACAATGCTGGTGGAAGCGTTCTAGGAGCCATAGGTGATGCTGGTAGAGGATCCATGATTCGGAACCGAATAGGAGTGTGGGTATGACAAAGGCTCTGTCTATGCTAATCTTTGTGAGGTTTTTCAGTTGGTTGTTCTTCCAGACTCTTTTGTGTAGTCTTCCAAAGGCGCTATTTGCCTTGGCGAGTTTGTTGTCGATCCTTGCATCCGATGAAATGGTGCAGCCAAGATAGGTAAACTGGTTGACCGTTTTGAGTTCTGTGTGCCCGATGGAGATGTGGGGGTGCTGGTAGTCATGGTGGGGAGCTGGCTGATGGAGGACCTCAGTTTTCTTCAGGCTGACTTCCAGGCCAAACATTTTGGCAGTTTCCGTAAACATATACTTAAAGGCTGTTACATCTCTAACTTCCAGTAGTGACTTGAAAGACAAGCTCCTACGCTCTCAACAGATGCTTCACAGCCTTGGTGTGCATTTCCTGCTTTTTCTCCTTTTATTTCAGATCTCCAGCATCTGCTCTATCTTAATGTTATCCTGTTGTTCATTCTGCAGCGGTTTTGGCAGCGTTTTTACCAAGAGGGACCCGGGAGAGACAGTAAAATTAGAGGAAAGATGTAGACTAACAGATAATAAAGCCTGATGTGTAGAATTGTTGTACATATTTGATGTAAAATGTGTAAATTAGGGCATTCACACACAGATGTGATGCTCAGAAATAGACTCAGATCATTGAAACGATATCATTCTTTTTTATTAGGTTGATTTGTCACACTGCTCCAATGTTACAGTTTTCCTGGCTCCCAGTGTGGTAAGCAAATGCGTTATCCTTTTTATTTATTTCCTCTTGCTCTCTGTGGCCCTCTTTCTAAGCCCCACCCTCTGTGCTTCGTGAGCACTCTGTCTCTTGCACGCTTGTCTGACACGCTCCACTCGGCAGACTTCTGACTGTGTTCCCAATGTTGCTGGAATCTTACCTCCAAATACACATCACATTTTGTCTTTATTCCCCTGTCATTTTTCGGACCTCAATGCCATTGGCCACTCGCTAAATGGACAGTGAATTCAGAGTGACTTTGCCTGTTAAATCCAGGGAAATGTATAGATGTATGAAATGTATAGAATCCTTGCCATTGCTGTGTAATGTTTTGGATGATGTTGTGTAATTCTTTCTCCTTAATAAGCGGAACACAACACTTGTATCAGATTCTAGATGTCAGTTTTTTTAAAAAGTCATTGAATGTTAGGATTATAACAGAACTGAACAAAAGGGGAAAAGAAATGATCGTAAATGCACATCACACTGATTGCCTCAAAACTGATACAAGAAAGGACTTGCATTCTCAAAATAAAAATGATATCCAGCTGCATTAGGAAAAGATAATTACAACAGGCTTATACCCTGACCATCTTTGGACCCTTAGGCCAAAATAAATAGTGGCAGAGCTTTCTGTCAGTGTTACGGTAGTGAGTAATTAATTGTTCTGCCTCTCATACAGACCTGACCCTTTTCCTCATGGTGGATTGCTAATACATTTTAAAGAGAGATTTCCCAACTTGTCAAGCACATGGTTTTCAAATGGAATTGAATGGATTAACTGTGCTAATGACCTGTTGGAAGAGTTCACTGCATAGTGCAAAAGAAATAATCAAACCATAACTTTGGGCAACTACACACAACTTTGATATGTCCTGAGATATCAATATCAGACAGATATTAAATTCATTCTGTGAACTTTGAAAAACCATTAGATTAACATAAACTCTAGTTCAATATGAATAGCATGAGAATTTGATAAATGTCTACATCATGTACGCTCATTAAAATGGAGCCTCATTCACTGCTTTCCAAATTATTCTTTCCCAAGAAGGTAGAATTCCAGCATCCTTCAGTCTTCCCAACTAAAATCTGAATATGTTCAAAAGCAATGCATAGAGGTTAGCACAATGCTGTGACAGTGCCGGCAACACGTGTTCAAATCCAACACTGTCTGTAAGGAGTTTATACGCGCTGGGTTTCCATAAGGTGCTCTGGTTTCCTCCCACCCTTCAAAACTTGCGGACGTTGTAGATTCACTAAGGTATAATTGGGCAGCATGGGCTCATGGGCTGAAGGGCCTGTTACTGTGCTATATGTCTAAATTAAATGCACCTTTTTTGTGAACAAACTCTCCTTCAGCATTAAAACACAGAAAGCTGAAGACAATATGTTGAAGCAAAAATACTGGATAAACTTAGCTGGTCAAATGATGTGCTTTATATCGTAAAGATATATGCCCAACATTTCGGACTTCAGCTTTTTATCAAGGTTTGAAAAAATGCCGGCAGGCACCTGAGCAAAATGGTGGGGGGGAGGGGAGAGACGGGGGAGGAGCACAGTCCTAAAGGCAGGAAGTAATGGGTGTATAAAGCGGAGGGATGGCTCTGTGAATGGAGTGGGAATGGGGTTCTCCCTCCGCTTCCTTTCCTCCAGCTCTCCACCCCCTTGCCCCCCGCCATTTATTCGGGCACCTGCTGACATTTTTAATACCATGATGAAGGGCTGAAGCCCAAAATGTTGGTTATATATCTTCATCACACCTTCAGCAGCTTCCTTTACCATTAGACCTGACTCATCATTTTAATATAATTACCAAATGAGAGCAAGGCAGAAAAGGAGAAAGCATACCTTAATGCTGTCCACAGCTGTGGGTAATAAGCTTCTAGTTGGTGGTACCATTATTGGATGTGTTGTAATATTTCAGTGGGTTAATCAGTGGATGTCATTCAAACTTTTTTTTCCCTCTGTGCAGCTTTCTAAACTAGAAGGCAAGCTGTTATCTGAACTCCCAGAAGATGCTTGGATTGTTGCTGGTCGATTTCCTTTTCCAAGCTGGAAACCATACTCCGTCGTCGGTGAGGGGGTTGACAGAGTCTGGCTTTATAATGTCAAAAGTCTACGTGAAGAAAATAAATCCCATATCACACAGCAAGGAACAGCAGTGTGAAAACTGCTCTCAGCCACTAACTGCAGATGGATGAATTAAAGAAAAGGCAGTTACATTATTTCTATGAAAAATATTTTAGCTTCAAGTTGCATGAACAATGTTTTTAATAACCACAGCAGTGCTTTTGTAAATACTTTGGTTGGAAAGTACCCATTTCCATGCCGGATCCCACCGTTCATCTGTAACTTCAAGTGATCAATGGTGACTGCAGGGAAATGACACAAATGATTGGAAGCTGTCGAAATGAAATTTCTATCCACCAACCTTCCCACAAATTACAGCAGTAAGCATCGCCCATTAAGTGGAACTGGAACCTATTTCATTGGTTACCAGTGAGAAGTTTTCTCTTGAGAACAAAGATATTTCACATTTTAAAAATCAACTTGATGTTCTGGCGCTTTCTGCATTTATAATTCTTCTGACCTCAAAAATAATCGGGTGTCGATGCCTTTCTGGTTCAAAGTATGTAACTAAGTTTTTGGGATAATGGTTTGAGAACAGAGGGGATAACCAAGAACAATTATGAAATGTCATGGAGTTAAACAAGAAAGTCTGCAGACGCTGTGATTGAGAAACTTAGCACATTGCACAGCAAATATGTAGCAAGTTTCAGGCCTCTTGCCTGTGAGCCTGTGCTCCTCCCACTGCTCCTCCTCCCCACTAATTTATTCAGGCACCTGCCTGCTTTTTGCTCATGGCTTGACGAAGGACTCAGTATGATGTTTACATATTTTTGGTACACAAGGAACGCCTTGTGATTTTTCTCCAGCACTTTTGTATGTGAAATGACATGACTTAAGTGGTTTAGATATCCCCATATCCCTTAATTCATTTTTAATGTAAAAATCTATCAACTGAACCTTACATATATTTAATGAAGTAGCCTCAACTGCTTCCCTTGGTACAGAATTCCAGATTCACCTACCAGTGAAAACAATTTTCCTGCCTCAGTCTAATCTATCCCTTTCATAATTTTATATCCTTCTATAAGACCTCCTCTCCTAAATTCGAGAGAGTGTAATCCCAGACAAATTTAGTCTCTTCTCGAAGGTCAACCCCCCCTCACCTACGGGATCAACCTCCTCTGGATGCCTTCAAGGCCAGTATCTCCCTCCTCAAGTCTGGAGACCTGAACTGCACACAGTAGTCCAGGTGCAGCCTCACCAGGACCTTGTACGGTTGCAGCATGACCTCCCTGCTCTTGAATTCAATTCCTCTCGTGATGAAGCTCAACATACCATTTGCCTTCTTAATAACCTGTTGTACCTGCTCCCCAACTTTTTGCAATTCTGAGACTTGTTAGGTCTGCTTTGTTCATGAATGAGTGAGACAAACACCAGACTGAGTCGAAATCAAGGTTCTTTGTTCTTTATTGCCGGATTGTAACACTTGCAACTAACAGTGTTAGTTGGAGAAGGCGCATTCTGCCGTTATCAGCAAGTGGTGTTTTTTTTATACCTTAGGATACGTACTTAGTAAATGATCATACCATGACATTGTCCAATGAATAAACTGTTGCTATCCTTCTCTGCTAGCTTCCTGCACATCAATTTGTCATCCCCACTCTTATCTTGAGAGTACAAGGTCACAACTGCATCTTGTTACGACCCAGCACTGGGTGACTCCTACATTCCCAGCTCATGATGTTTTTACCTAACAGACTGCAAATAATTTTCATCAGAACCTTGGATATATAATGTGCAGGTGGGCTATTAGTCTTTAATTAACAATGTTTTAAAGTACTTCTGTGCTTTCTGATTTGACATTAGAATTGTGTTCAATGTTTCTGGAGTTGTTAGGTTTTTAAGATGTCCAAATAAAAGGTGAAATGGGTTCTATCTGGTACTGTTCGATCTTCAGTGACTGTTTCATCACAGCCCAGTGTTAGTTTTACCTCCGTCTTACTTGTCGACGTCATTGTTATAATGTATTTGCAAACTTTGGTAGCTGCCACTATTAGGGATTTGAAAGTTTTATTCTATTGTAGATTTTAGTTTTTTTTCATTCTGCTCTACTGAGTTTGTTTTACCAACTTCTCTTTTAATGAAGAATATTTGAGTTATTTTATTATCTGCTTATTTCCCTTGCATATCTTTTCACAGGAAAACTTCAAGAATCTTATTTTTTGACTCTTGCAGGAATTATTTCAGTTATTACCATGATTTGTGTTATTGTCTGTTAATATTTGGGTTGTAAAATCAGTAAGAATTCAATAAAGGTGGCACAATTAGCGAAGTGGTTAGTGCAATGCTGATCCAGTGACCAACGTTGAAATCCAGCACTGTCTGTAAGGGGTTTGTATGTTCTCCCTGCGTCTGCTTTGTTTCCTCCAGTACTCTGGTTTTCTCCCACCTTTAAAAACATGCCGGGGTTGTAGGTTAATTGCGTATAATTGGGAAGCACGGGCCGAAAGGGCCTGTTATGCTGTCGGTCCTATATATAATATATATACAAGACTGCTTATATTTTGCCTTTATATTTTTTAAACTTCTGCTGCTGCTTTTGGTTTCAGTATCTATCTTTCTCCATTATTGCCTTTTGATGAGCTTTGCAGTTATTTAATTTTCAAGTCTAATCCAGTGGTTCTCAACTTTTTTCTTTCTACTCCCATATCACTTTAAGTAATCCCTATGCCATCGGTGCTCTGTGATTAGTAAGGGATGGCTTAAGGTGCGATGTGAGTGGGAAAGGAAGGTTGAGAA
This sequence comes from Narcine bancroftii, assembly GCF_036971445.1. NCBI lineage: Eukaryota > Metazoa > Chordata > Chondrichthyes > Torpediniformes > Narcinidae > Narcine > Narcine bancroftii. The sequence goes on from NC_091480.1 coordinate 13,201,085, forward strand.
TCCCTGCTCTAGACCCAATTATTATGGAAATATTTGGCTTGAGAAAAATTGTCATTGGCCCATTTCCTTTGGAGTTCTGAAACTGTCCACATAACGAGTCAATTAGGGACGATTAAAACAATGATTTTCAAACTTTTTCTTTCCACCCACATACTATCTTAAGCAATCCCTTAAGTAATATTTACCAACATTGTAGTCCATCTACCAGACCCTTGCCCACTCACTTAACCTATCAATATCTCAGGCAGACTCGCCATATCCTCTGCACAATTTGCTTTTCCACTCAATTTAGTGTCAACAGCAACTTAGATACACGACCCTCGGTCCCCTCTCCCAGATTGTTAATGTATATTGTGAACAGAAAGATGAGAATTAATGTGCAGTTGACTGGAAGATCAGGGTCACCCTTGTGGGCAGAACAAAAGTGCTGTACAAAATACTAAATGGGGTGACGAGAAGAACAGGAGTTGTTCCTCGTGCAGACACATGAGAAAATGCTATAAGAGCGGGATGATTGGTTGAGCAAGTCACAAAGGAAACAATCTCTTCTGAATGCTGAAATGGGAGGGAAAATGTATCGAGTGGTGGAATCTAGTTGAACGTGATGGATATGGCAAAGTATGATCCATTTTACATGGAGGCTATTAGAGTGGAAAGTGATGATCAATGGAATTTTAATTGGGAGGAGGACATAAATGCAGGATACAGATGAGACACATCCTCATTGAAGAGGGTACCAGAGAGATGGAAGAACTGAGAGACAGGAGTTGAGTCCTTAAAGCAGAAGCATGGGAGGAAATACAGACAAGAGAGCTGTGGGTCTTGGTAGTCTTATAAAGGATATTTGCTGCTAACCTAACATCAGCCACTGGCTGAACTATATTGATTATCAGCAGGCCTTGTGCAAACGAGGCATCTGAGAGAAATCAGCTGAAATCCCAAGTATTTCATCTTGGTGAACAAGGAATGAAACCTTTGCAGCAAGGAGAAAAACTTAGCATAACATCTATTGGCTTTTACAATCAATAATTATATTACATTATTTATGGCAGTAAGTTATGGAATTGGAAAATTCTATATCGTTGTCCCTTGAATGAACAAGTGAGCAATTGTCCAAAAATATTGACATCCACCATAATAAAGGAAGAAAACTAGTCATGAAATTGCCTTGAGTTTTGGAGATATGAATGACCAGAATGGCTAAAGAGGATTGATTTCTAGGCTACCTCATCCTAGAATCAAATGCTTTGTGTCATGAACAACTCTGAATGATTCCAGCAGTTATTACTTTACACTGGCCATTACTCGAAATTTAAACTAGTTCAGAAAAGTTAAAAGGAGTGAGGCAGAAAATGCAGAGAAATTCAATAAAAGCATGAACTGATAATACACTTCACATAGAAATAATTTAATACAGATATTACCATCTTGGAGAAAATTCTTTTTAAGTACATCAGAAGTGTTTTTAGACAAGTGATATTAACAAAAAGGATTGAATATGTGTTCAGACGCCTGCAATCCAATGTGGTCTATGAAGCTGATTAAAATTCTCCTATTCAAGAGTGAGGGTAAAAATGCCTCTATAAAATATCTTCTCCAGAAAGTTGTTGAGGCTCGGGATTAATTAAACTTTTCAGAAGTGAGATTTATAGGATTTGTTATACAAGAGGATTAAGGGTTAAGGAAATAATTGTGGTCAGTGCAGTTAAAATACAGTTCGAACTGAATACAGGCCTGAACTTCTGAAAGCCCTGCCCATGTCTCTCCACTGGCCACTGAGACAGAGGTGCACCAAAGAAGAGGTACAAGGACTGCTTAAAGAAATCTCTTGGTGCCTGACACATTGACCATCGTCAATGGGCTGATCTCGCCTCCAACCATGCATCTTGGCGCCTCACAGTTCGGCGTGGAGCAACCTCCTTTGAAGAAGACCGCAGAGCCCACCTCACTGACAAAAGACAAAGGAGGAAAAACCCAACACCCAACCCCAACCAACCAATTTTCCCTTGTAACCGTGCCTGCCTGTCCCGCATTGGACTTGTCAGTCACCAACGAGCCTGCAGCAGACGTGGACATACCCCTCCATAAATCTTCATCCTCGAAGCCAAACCAAAGAGAAAGAAAATGTCTTCATGTGGTCAATTTGTTTGTAAGCCTATAGCAGGGATACTCAACCTTTTTTAATTCCCTCACTCACATACCACCTTAAGTAATCCCTTACTAACCACAGAGTACCTATGTCATCGGATGTGAATGGGGGGGGGGGGGGGGGTGGGGAGGGGTCTAAATGCCATTTCTTTTCTCTCTCTCAGAACCAGATAAGTGAGTGCATCACATTTTGAAAGACTTACATACAACCAAGAAGAAGAAAACCCGAGCTATTCTGCGGATGCTGCCAGTTTTGGGATCATGCAAGGCTTTCATGGAGGAAATCCCAAAGTACTTTGAGACCTTCCTGGAACCCTGGTTCAAAGTTCCAAAAAAAGCTACTTTCCAGATTGTGTATTAAGCTCGGAATAACAATCACATGAGCAGAGATGATGTCATTAAGGCGCTGGCAGATAAATGTCTTTTTTCTACCTATCTTAAGCTGCTTTTGAATAAGGAACAAATCTAAATTTAGAGTAGACTTTGCAGACAAATGTCAACATCTTTTTTTCCCACTTATACCACTTTGATTAATCCCTTACTAACCACAGAGTATCCAATGCCATAGGTGCTCTGAAGTTAATAAGGGATTACTTAAGGTGATATGTGAGTGGAAAGAAAATGGTTGAGAACCACTGCCACAGACCCATAGAACACATTAGCATGGAAAGTGGCCTTTTAACTCACCTAGTCAGAGAATTGAGCCCTAAAGAAGTCTTTGCAGAAACTCAGGCTTAAAAAAAATAAGCAGGTGTCCTCGTATTCCCACAAGTGAGTGGGGGTTGAAAAAAAGGTTGAGAACCGCTCATCTACAGGATCTTATTCTGTAACTAAGTGCATTACTGTGTAACTTCACTAATCCCAATATTTCCTCTCATTTGAAATAATCATTCACAAAATTCATACACATTAGGAATTACTTTACTATTTTTCAGACTGAGATTCTGGTGCGATTTCCACGGAAGAAGTAGGTTATCAACTTAGCTCTCTCGATTCTTCAGACCCAACAAGTTTTCTGAGGCGTGTGATTTCTTGCTTGTATCTAGAATTTAACATAGATTAATGAATGAGTTTTTACAACAATCTGAATGATTTCATGATTGCTGTTACTGAGTTTGTGGTGCGCTGTTAGCCAGAATCAGACACACACAAAGATAAAGACTGTTCAACAGGCTTTAATCCACAAAGACTTCCACAGAGTCAGGCTGGCTGTGGCTGCAGCAACTCTGTGAGAGGCCTCAGGAGGCCGGCGCAGGCTTATATCCTGGAGGGTGATTGACACCCAACCGGGTGGGGCTTGATCCATTCAGGCCGACTGATTGACAGCTGGCCAAGTGTTGTCCATCCCCTTACACTCTTGCAGGTACAGAGGTTGTCCCCTGCAGAAGGGCGGTTCTTTTCAGCTTCAGGTTTATTTATTGAACTTAATTTCTGCACTGGGGTTCAAATTCATGTCACTGAATTAGTAGTTAAACCTCTGCCCCCATTCCAGTAACTTCATCAGAATGATCTCAAAACCCTTGCCTTTGTAGTCCATACTGTGAAGATATTCCCACAGTTGTGTCAGATAGAACACTCCAAGACATCGATGAATAAAGAATCTAGGAAAACAGATTCCTGACAAAGGACTCAGGCCCGAAATGCTGACTCCCTATGGATGCTGTGTGACTGTAGAGCTCGTCGAAAGAACCAAAGACTTGTTGATCCAAACCAAGGCTTTTATTAGCAAAAGACCGGAGCTCTTCACAGGTGACCGACCAGTCTGGAATGATCCGACCTGGCTAGGGACACAACCCTTTAAGGCCCAGACGATAGGCGTGGCTTAGCTCTCAGCCAATCGCTGTAAGCACAGTCTAGATACAGTAACTATATACACTATGTACATTGGTGATAGATCTGTCCTATCACAGTGACCTGCTGAGTTTCTCCAGCACATTTGTGTACTAAACTCATTATCATTAATGCTTCAGGTCTTTGACCTAACATGTTTCTTTTTCCCACTGATGCACCTGACCTTATGACTATTTTCCAGCATTTTCAGACAAAGGATTTTAATTTTAGACATACAGCCATTTTAGACATTTCAGCCCAAGAGTCCATACTGCCAAAACTACACCCCCGGTACATTTTTGAATGGTGGGAGGAAACCAGAGCCCACGCCGACATGGGGAGAACGTACAAACTCCTTACAGACCAGCGCAAGAATTGAACACCGGTCCAGTCCCGATCGCTGGTGCTGTAAAGACGTTGTGCTAACTGCTAGGCCAACCGTGCCGCTCTAATCTTCAACCTAAAATATTAACTCGATTTCTCTTTCCACCTGCTGAATACTTCCAATGCACATGGCATAAAATTGTTGGGGGGGGGGGGGGCGGGGAGGCCAGTGAGTGAGGCTCTGCTACATACTCCAAATTAATATTTTCCCCCAGAGAAATTTCCTTGAGTAGTTAATTCCAGGTCTGCTAAAACCATCCAGTTATTTACACGTTATGAACAATGTAAATTCTCGAGTTTCATGTTTTAAGAGGCCAGAGTAGAATTACATCGACTTTAGTTTTTGGAATCATAATAAGAGAAATCTCAGTGCAACTTAAACTGTGTTTATTCAACTTTAACTTCTGATTTATGTTCTTAAAATATGTAGTCACACGCTTAGCAACTTCTCTCGCACAAGTTGCCAATGTAATTAATCAAGCTAAATGACTTATGGCAGCTATTTTATTTTAACAATGACAAGGTCCTATCCTATTAAATGTACGAATGTAATAGATGTTAATTTTCCAACCTGAGCTTACGACAATTAATGTCCTCTGGTACAATATTGATTAATACATTCAGAAGCACCTTTAGTCCATGATCCTGTGCCGCCCAATTACACCCAATTGTCCTAAAACCCCCGCTACATTTTGGAAGGGTGGGAGGAAACTGGAGGACCTAGAGGAAGCCCACGCAGACACGGGAAGAACGTACCAACTCCCAACAGACTGCGCTGGATTCGCACGCCAGTCGCTGGCATTGTAAAAGCATTGCGTTAACCGTGCCACCCAATTTTAGGTTGTTACTTGGTCGAAAACTAAAGAAGTAACCTTGGGCCCAATACACAGCTCTTGGCTGCAAAGGGGGTCTTTGCCAGTGGTCTGAATGGCAGCACTGAACTGTGTAAAATCTATCAACACTTCCCAATGTGTCTGGCTTCTGCAAATTTCTAATCAGAAATCCCTCCCTTGTCTCTTTCATCATAAAGCTAACTGCCTCAAGCAGTCTTGACGAAGGACTTTGACCCAACATGTCAACAATTCTTCAACTCCCCACGGATGCTGCTTGACCCACCAGTTTCTCCAGCAGATTGCTTTTTGCTTCAGATCTTTTGTATCCTCATTACAAACTCTATTTGTTCAAATAATCTTAGTCAATTTCGAGCATTGATATCTGTTTCAGATGTTATGCTTTGGAGGGTTACGTTTCTCGTCTTTTATTATAGTGAGTTATCATTCAGAGGGTAGGTAGGTAGGGACTCCAGATGAGGGGAATTTCTTCAGGTGCCTTTGAAGGCAAGCACAAAATCATTTTGTATATTATGTACTTGATAATAAAAGAACCTTAAACAGAATAAACAGAATTCCTGGACAAAGGTTGTTGGGGAATGTTGACAACAGTAAAGATAGCTTTGCAAGATACGCTCAGTGACATCTGCAAATGTTGTGTCGTCCGGCTTACCTGCTTAGGTGCTTGTCCACATATTCCTGCAGTTCAGCCAGCTGCTCCTCTGCAATAGTGACCCGGGAGTATAGCTGAGCACGCTCACGTTCCGATTCTTCCTGTCAATAAAATTCAGTGTTGAGCTGATAACTGTAGTCAAACTGTGTCACAGCATAATCGTAATATTCCCATTCAAAGATGTGCAAGTCTTACCTTGAGCAATGTTAGGTCATTTTTCATTAATATTCATTCATTATCTTCCTTTGTGTTTTTCTTTCACTTTTTTCATTTATTTTGTCCTGTGGTTTAATGTAAATGTTTGCCCTGTGATGCAGCTGCCAAACAATGCATTTTGTGACATTCAAGACCATTGATTCTGGGATATGAGCATCATCTAAGTGACCCCTGAATTAACTGGCTTACTAACTTACTTAAGAAGACAGTTAAGAGTCCACTACATTTGGAGTGAGGTACGAGCTGTATTTCTATCTTGAAGAACCAGATTTGTCGTGACGGAAATCTTGGTCGCCATTATCGATACTAGCTACTATTCCAGTTTTAGGGCCTGAATTTGAAATTCCCTCAATGCTTTGAAAGGATTTGAACTGTCTCTCGATCTGTAGTCTGACTCTCTGGATTGATTTAACCACTGTTCTGTGAAATTTTCACTGTTTCTGGAAGTGCAAACGCAGTGTATCGCAGGGATTCCTGGAATGTCAATTCTACAAAGAAAATTGAGGAGCATGAAACAGGAACTCAGTCAAGCAGACCCAGTGGAGGGAAATAAAACATTAATATTTCAAATATTGACTCTTCTATCAGTTATTCCTGTTGTTTCTTTATGCTCCAAATTGTAGCCTCTACAGCCTCTTCTATGTTCCCAAAATTTAAATTTCTTCACAACAGGGTAGAAGCCAACTCCGGCCATTTAAATCCGTGCCTCCCAAATTAACCTCAAACCCCAAACATTTTGAAGGGTGGGTGGAAACCAGAGCACCTGAGGAAAACCCACACAGACACGGGGAGAACATACAAACTCCTTGCAGGTCATGCCGTATTTGAACCCTGATCACTGGCACTGTCGTTGTGTTCTGCTAACCGTGCTGTCCAAAATTAAGGCTGGTCAAGGAGAATCTTCCTACAGAGCGGTGACCAGAATTGCACATAGTACTTTGGCTTTGCCTAACTAATGTTTTATATAGTTGTATCAGAATCCATAATCTCGAAAGAAAGCAATAACCTGTTACTCAGTATTTGCTCAGGTCTCACTGTTCATTATGCATACCCTAGCCTCATTAGCCATCCCGAGATCCATCACCTCATACATAGCAGGAATAAATTCCGTCCGTCATTGCCCTGGTCACATTATCAATGTTGTTTTGTACCTGAAACCTCTCCTTATGTCACCACTTTGACCAATTTTCATGACAACTAATTGCATCTCTTCCATTCATGTTCAGGTTGTTAGTAGCATGAGAGCATGGGAGCAGAATAGGCTATTCAGCCCATTGAGTCTGCCCCGCCATTTCATCATGAGGTGATCCATTTTCCCACTCAACCCCACTGCCCATCCTTCTCCCCATAGCCTTTGATGCCCCGGCTAATCAAGAATCTATCAATCTCTGCCTTAAATACACCCACTGACGTGATCTCCAAAACTACGGTAATGATGATGCAATTATATTTTTGCTTCCAGCAAAGTAGCCTGCAATGCAAATGTGCATGACGAATTAATTCCATGCCTTCAGTCCTTCCTGTAGGTCTTTGACATGGGCCTTTGCACAAGCTCCTTTTCTTTTTGTGTCTTTTTTCTACAGTTGGGGAGGCACAGTTGATGTCGTGCTGAGTGCAACATCTTTACAGCACCAGCGATCAGGGACCGGGGTTCGAATCCTGTGCTGTCTGTAGGGAGTTTGTACGTTCTCCCCGTGTCTGCGTGGGTTTTTTAAATTTAATCAGTATTATATTTATTAAAAAAACAGATTGATATTAGAGATAATCAAAGCTGTATTTTTAAAAAAACCATCTCTTTTTAGCATGACTGTAGTTTGGAAACACATTGGATTTTTTTTTGGACTGAGAGATTCCATCACTGTATAGAGCCCTGGAGCAGTTGTGGAACAGGGTAGCTAAAGGGTGCAGGTACATAGTTTCATGAAAGTGGTAACACAGACTAGACAGGTTGGTGAAGAAGAGGTTTGACACACTTGTTTTCATTGGTCAGGACATTGAGTATAGGAGCTGGAACATTATGTTACAACTATAGCAGACAGTGATGAGGCCACATTTGGGGAAATTGTATGCAGTTACCCAGCTATAGGGAAGGTATCATTAGTTGCAAAAAGTTCACAAGATTCCTTTTGGAACCGGTAGTCTGGATAAGCTGGACCTTTTCTTCTTGGAATGCAGGAGACAGGGGAAGGGAGGGTCAGGAACATCTTACAGAGATTTATGGAATCATGAGATAAGATTAATACTTTTTTTTTTCTAGAGTTATTAGAACCAGAGGGCAGAGATTTAAGGTGAGTGGGGAAATATTTGAACGATCACCCTTTTCACATGGAGGGTGTTTGGTGTGTTGAATCAAGCCGCCAGGGATAGAGGCAGGAACAATTGTAACATTAAAAAGACATTTAGGCAGGTATGTGGTTGGGAAGGGTTAGAGGGCTAAGGACCAAATACAGGCAAATGGGACTAGTTTGGGTAGACATCTTGGTCTCTTTCTCTGCTCTAAAACTCAGTAACTATTTGTAAACAAAAAAAATCTCAATTTGTCAGATGGTTGGATTTCCATTTTCAGAGATGACTATTGAATGCAGTGACATGAGACGGTCAAACAAATTCTACAAATTCCCGACCTGCATAGTAAACGTCAATTCTCTCAGCTGTTTCCTGAGCTCACCCCAGCTTTCATTATCAGCTTTGCCGCCCATTTCCAGCCTGAAAGAAGACATTGAAACAGTAAATAGAACTTGCAGATTTTATTAATAGCATCCACAAGGCTCTCGCATCAAAGGAGTGACTTGCACAAGCAATCCAATGGAATCCCACTCCCCTGCATACACCATGCCGATCTAAATTCTCTTTGGCTTTGAGTGTTTCACTTCATCTCCTTTTTTAAAAAAAAATCAACTGATGCCTGGCTTATTCATTACCTGGACTAAAATAGTCTAGACTCTGAAACCCTCAAAGAATTGTCTACCCTCTTCCCTTAATTTCCAAATTATAATTTGTCAATATTTTGTCAATTATCCTTTCTGAGAGCACAAAGGCTAAATTGTCTTGTCAATTTAATGCAAAAGCGTGTTATTGGAGGCACGCCAGTGTGGTTTATTGGAAAGAGTAAACGGTATCTATAAAGAGCAGGAGAAACCACAGTCAACAACTTCTCCCTATAAAGGCAGGGCTATTATTTTCAGAAAACTGCAATCAGTGGAGTTAAAAACACTGTAAACATGAAATTAATCGGCAATGCTAGAAACTGTACACAGGTCTGACAGTACATGCCGAAGGAGAAAAAAACAGAGTTATTGGAGTATTGCATGCAGTTTTGGTAACCTACCTTCAGGAAAGATAACAATAAGATTGAAAAAGTGCAGAGAAAATTTACAAGGATGTTGCCTGGACTTTAGAAGATGAGTTAAAGAGAAAGATTGACGAGGCTAAGACGTTATTCCCTGGAGCATCAAAATGAGGGTAGATATCCAAAATTATGAATATCCAGGGTAAAAGCAAGCAGGCTTTTAACAGTGAGGTTGAGACAAGAGGTAGAGGCAATGGATTAAGAGTGAATGGTGAAATGTTTAAGGGGAGCGTTAGGGGGAACTTCTTGACTAAGAGGGTGGTGAGAGAGTGGAACAAGCTGCCAGGTGAACTGTTTCAACACTTGAGAGAAATTTGGATAGATACATGGATGGGAGGGCTATGGAGGGCTATGATTCAGGTGCAGATTAATGGGACTAGGCAAAAATGGTTTTGTACAGACAAGATGGGCCAAAGGGCCTGTTACTGTGCTATGGTTCTACGTTTCATTGACATCAAACATTAATGCACTCCTCTCTCTCCACAAATGCTGCCTGACTTGTGTATTGCAGCATCTTCCAGTAACTGGAGTTATTAACTTTTTCAATCACTCCATAAAATCAATCTCATGTCAATGGTTAACAGTGCAGACAAGAAGCAGATTTAACACAGCAGCAAGCGATTCTCTCCATTCTGGCTGGATATAGCACTGTCACTGTACATAACCCATTAAACTCTATTACACAGAAACAAAACTGCTGGAGGATCTCAGCCAGTCACAAAGCAATGGTGTGTGAAAAGCAAAACTAGTTCATGCTTCAGATCGAAGACCCTTCATCAAAACAGAGATGGAGTCGAGACGACTGATGTTGTTGAGTTCTTCTAGCATTTCTGTTTTGGTTTCAGGTTCCAGCATCTGAAGTTTTATTTGCTTTCCAAACACTATTACACCTTGGCATTAACTGAGATAATCGACAAGTTCGTTTTTCCTCAACCCTTTCATTTTTCCCATTCCAGGCCATAATATTCAGATTTGACAAGAACTCCCTTGTAATGTCTGGATCTGTCGAAGCATTCAAACTAAATTCTGTTCTGCCCACAACTCCCATCCACTCCCCAGAGTCCTCGGTGAATCTTATGGGCCAAAGGATCTCGTTTGAACAAGGTTGAATCAAACCCCAAAAAACAACATAGAATAGTAAAAACTCTAACTTACCCTACACAATATGTAGATGCCTGTCATGACTTTGAATCTTTTCTGGGATGAATAAAGTAAGAAATAGTGGGCAATCATCAAATGTCACTCTAACGCATCTGCAAGCAGCTGTGTACAGAATCATTTGAGTCCACTACCTCTATTCTCTTAAAATGGAATCGTATGCTAAAAAAAATAACTAGAATGTCAGAAAGTTTGGAATTGGTGCAATACTCACACGAAGGAAGATGCAGCTTGTGCAGAGCTCCCAACCAGTCTTATCTAATAAAGAAACACATTGTAAATTAAATACAGTGCAACCCTTGGTATCCAGAATTCAAATACCCAGCAGCCTCAACCAATCGGCAAAAAATTTTTAAAGAAATAATAAATAAGAATAAAATAATAGGTAAAATATACGTAAATTGTAAATTGAATGTTCTCTGAATTAACACATAAACCTTTGCAAATATCCAGCCTGCGGAGGGCCTTGATCAGGCTTTGCTCATAGCAGCTATTTGAATAAAGTTGTGTGAATCAACAATGGTGTTGCCCAGGATGGAGAGCTGCTTGATGCCGCTCGCTGTTAAGGTGACTCTTTTCAAGTCTCTCCTTATCCGTGCTTAATAAGAGTCACTCTTGTCAGAGGCTTTACTGTAAACTTTGGGGAAAGGGGTTTAATTATCTATAATGTTATTGTTCGTCTTTCGGGTGGCTCTGTGGAAGTGGGGGGGAGGGGTGGGGAAGAAACCTGCAGATGCAGCGACGGTTAAATGTTTTCAAAGAATGTGACTGAAAATAAAGTAAAATGCTCTAAGGTCAAAATGTTGATGCAAGTGAAGTTTGTTCAGTGTAAGTACAGTATTTTTTTCTTTTGAACTATTCATTTTTAATCCAGGTGGATTAGTTAGGCAATGTAAGATGAGTCTCAAGGAACCAGAAAAAAAACACTATTAATCCCTATAGGTGCTGGATGCCAAGGGTTTTACTGTATATTGTATTGGATTACATTCCAAGCACTGTATTAAAGCCAGCAAAATGAGGTCCAAGGGTAAAGGGAATGCACCTACCCAGTGCCCAGATACGAACCAATCAGTTTGGAGATGACATCATTTAGAATCATGACAGAGGCCAATACCAGAAGACATCTGTTTAAGGTTAGTAAAGGAAAGTTTAGGGAAGATATCTAATGAAAGTTTTTTTTCCACTCAGAAAGAGATAGGTGCCTGGAATGCATTGCTGGGGGTGGTGGTGGATTCTGGTACAAGAGGGACTTTCAAAGGACCTGGATATAAGAAAATGGAGGGTTTAGGGTGTGAGGTAGGGAGTTAGATAGTTGTGGAGTAGGCTCACATGGGTCAGCACAACATCATGGGCTGAATGGCCTGTCTTGTGCTGTAATGTTCTATGTTTTCAGCCATGAAAATTCTCTTCACTGATACATTCATTCATAATGGCTACAAGGTCGTAATCACTTTTCTTGATGTCATCCTTGAACCAGCTCGCGAACAGTTATAGATACAACTGTTGGCCTCTGTAGAACATGGCAATAAGATCAGTGCAACTGGCATGATCTGAATTGCATGCTCAAACATACAAAATGTAGCTGAATGAAAAATAGAATTGGCTCCTGTTTTAAGTGCAAGACTTTCTTCCCTTTCTCATCTCTCCTGCCCTCTCACCTTCTCCTGAAGATCTCGGAGTTGAGTTTCGAGACGAGCCTTATTCTCACGCAACTGGTTCAGCTCCTGACTCTGACTGTTCAAGAGTTCACTGTCAGTGATTGCAAAAGTTATTTCAGAGGAGCCAGGATCCAAATCCTTGTTACCCCAGGATAAAATCTGTTCTCGCTGCATTCTGTGTCAAACCAAAAAGTGGACCCAGTTACAGGTATGATATTCTGCAGGAAAGCCTACCGTTCATCCAACCCAACTTAAAATATTATTTCTGCAATTTTCACTCCCTTCCAGTTCTTATATCATGGCCATGGTTAATTCTTTTCAGTAGCATAATATTTTGTAAAGCATATAAATGACTTGGAGAAGAGAGGAAGCAACAATTACATCAACCTCTGCCATCTTCCCAGAAAAATGGTAGCAAGTGCATTCAAACTATGAACATAAAATCATTCTGGGTGCACTTCTTGTGTGGGTAACACAATTGATTGATGGGGAAATAACCCTATCTATCTGCACTCTGTATTAGCAGTAAAATGCACCCAACTTAAATAATCCAATCAGTATGAGAGGACAATAAAAAAATGTCTGGAAGAGTAGGAAGAGTGAAAATTAGAACAGCACCATAACACAGAAATCAGTAGATTCAACCTTGTTAAAGAGGACAGCATCTTAAAGAGTCACCATGTAAGGGGAGATTCTTTTTCCCCATCTGTTTACATTTTTCGGCAGATTCACTACAAACAACTTTCCCAATTGTTTCCATCTGAGAGCAGATTCGATCAAAAATAGTATTCTTCACACCAGATGAAGCAGCAAGCTTGATCTTATCGGCCTTCATTTTCAAACATTTGCATGCTGTATATAAAGCTGCAGCGGTGAAGAGCGGCTTTGAGAAATCAAGATCTCCCTGCTGCGCTTCTGAAAGACTGGTTTCATATTCTCTCACCTTGAGACTGGGTCTAGGTTAGAATCTCAAACATGTTAATGACTGCAAGTTACTGTGGATGGTTGACTCCAGCCTCCATGACATAAAACAAAGCGTCCGCTGCCATCAGGAAGGAGGTCCAGGAGCCTAAGGACAATTGTCCTTGTGACACAAGGACAATTTCTTCCACACTGCCATCAGATTTCTGAATGGACAATGAACCACAGACACTACCTCACTTTATCCTATATTTGCACTATTTTATTTATTTTTAAATGTAATATTATGGCAGTATTTGCACTGGAATGCTTCTGCAAAACAACAAATTTCAGACGTGTTCATGACAATAAATTCTGATTCTCTTCAACAGAACAGAAAGCCAACTAAATGAATGTCTCTAAATTTGCCACACTATCACACATTAGCAGAGATGGCAGTTGAACCACTGCATTGTCACGACCAGAATTTGCCAAAATAATCTTTAACCTGTATGCGATCATGAGCTTTTCATGCTTCTTGAACACGCTCTGCATCCTTTTCTTGTAATTTCTGGCTGCCGTAGCCAACTGTTCTTCCCGTGATCTGTACGCAGCTCGCATATCCTCGAGCATGTTGTCCACAATCCTCTTCAGGTGAGGCTGGTCTGTTGAAGATGTAGTGCCGTCATTGCTAGGTTTCACTGAATTATCCACAAGGTCCTTGCACAGAATTGGGAATAACACCCAGTCAGTTGTCTTTCAACCATTTCGATATTTCCTCATAACATTGAATTTCAACCTGTTGGGTCTAAGCCAAATCACAGTGCAATTCCATTCCCCATTAGTTTTCCCCACAACCCACTTCTTAAATATTCCTATCAACTCCACTCTCCAGCAAATAAACTAACAACGTTCACATCTTTGGGGTGCGGGAGGGAAGCAGGGCACCTCTGGGAAACCCAGGCTGTCACAGCGAAAACAGGCACTCTTGACGCAGGCTGCTTTGGAGGTCAGGAATGAACCAAGCCCCAAGGCAGCAACTCCACTAGCTGTGTCACCGAGCAGCACCAGGAAATCTTGAAAGCTTGAATAACAGAATTGCGGTGTTCAATTAACTACTTACAGTAACGTCTTCAATGTAGTGGACAAGTCGCATGCGGTATTCTTCATTTAGTTCTTTCAAGCGGAGCTGAAGTTGAGAGTTTTCAGTTTCCACCTCTTTCAGTTGCCTCTGGGAACAGAGCAAGGCCTATTGGAGATCAGAAAGGTACAACCAAATGAACGAGATTTCTCAGTTTTAAATATAAATATAAAGCAGCCTTGATCTTCAAGAACCCCCAACTCCCAGGCTATGCTCTCTTCACTCTGCTGCCAACAGGAAGGAGGTACAGGATCCTGAAGACAAACACCCAACAGCTTCTTCCCCTCTGTCATAAGGTTTCTGAATGGACAATGGACAACAGACACCACCTCACTTATCTTCTTTTTGCACTTTTTTTTAATGTAATTTCGACAATGAGATAGACAACAGACTCGCCAAGGCAAATAGCGCCTTTGGAAGACTACACAAAAGAGTCTGGAAAAACAACCAACTGAAAAACCTCACAAAGATAAGCGTATACAGAGCCGTTGTCATACCCACACTCCTGTTCGGCTCCGAATCATGGGTCCTCTACCGGCATCACCTACGGCTCCTAGAACGCTTCCACCAGCGTTGTCTCCGCTCCATCCTCAACATCCATTGGAGCGCTTTCATCCCTAACGTCGAAGTACTCGAGATGGCAGAGGCCGACAGCATCGAATCCACGCTGCTGAAGATCCAGCTGCGCTGGGTGGGTCACGTCTCCAGAATGGAGGACCATCGCCTTCCCAAGATCATGTTATATGGCGAGCTCTCCACTGGCCACCGAGACAGAGGTGCACCAAAGAAGAGGTACAAGGACTGCCTAAAGAAATCTCTTGGTGCCTGCCACATTGACCACCGCCAGTGGGCTGATATCGCCTCAAACCGTGCATCTTGGCGCCTCACAGTTTGGCGGGCAGCAACCTCCTTTGAAGAAGACCGCAGAGCCCACCTCACTGACAAAAGACAAAGGAGGAAAAACCCAACCCCAACCAACCAATTTTCCGCTGCAACCGTGTCTGCCTGTCCCGCATCGGACTTGTCAGCCACAAACGAGCCTGCAGCTGACGTGAACTTTTTACCCCCTCCATAAATCTTCGTCCGCGAAGCCAAGCCAAAGAAGAAAGATAGTCACTTGGAATTAATATTTGCACCTGCCGCAAAGCAATGATTTCCATGACGTTCGTGACAATAAATTCTTATCCTGAAAATAAAACACAACCCAGTTGAGTTCTGTTCTCAGTTTGATGGGAACACAGAACACCAGAAGAAAGAAGCAGGCCAAGCCCTGCCATTCATTATGATAACGGCTGATCTATGTTGGCCTAAATTCTTCATTTGTCCCAGTTCCAAATCAACTCCTCGATCTTTCAAGTATTTAGCTACTTCTGCCTGGAATGCATCATATGATCTGGCCCCCACCACCCTCAGGGGCTGGGAATTCTCTCCAGCCTCTGAGGGAAGAAATTTACCAGAATGAATAACAGAACAAGTACAAGATAAAGAAACCATTTAACGCATCCTTCCTGCTCACAGCAAGGCCACATCTTTGCACACTCTACTGTAAGTCCAAGTTATGTTGTAAATTTGATGAAAATTCTGCTTCTATCATGCTTCCAGACCTTTCCCGTCCTCTCGGCAAGAATATTTTTCCATTCTACTCGTTACAACTATACCTCGTGATGTTGAACCCTTATGCTGCTGGAAATTGGTCCTTCCCATTTACTCTACGATTTAACACGTGTAGAATGAGGAGGCATTTGCTATTGCATCAAAAGCCATGGCATGGAAGTGCCATCTTTCCATGACTTTCAAATCATTTTCCAAAATGTAGATTCATTCAATATCACTGCCCTTCCACTCAGCTCTGGATCACCTAAACAACAAATACTTTCATCGACTACAGCCCAGCCTTCAACACCATTATTCCCTCAGTGCTGGTCAGCAAGCTCCAAATCCTGGGCCTCTCCACTCCCACCCCCACCCCGCAAATGGTTCCTTGACTTCCTCATTGGAAGACCACGGTCAATATGGATTGGAAACAATATTTCTTCCTCACTGACGATCAACACAGGTGCACCTCAAGGATGTGTTCTTAGCCATGACTGTGCGGCCAGGCACAATCCAAATGCTATAGCAAATTTGCCAATTATGCCATGATTGTCAGCAGAATCACAGGCGGAAATGAGGAAGCGTACAGGAGGGAGATGGATCGGCTGGCTGAGTGGTGTCACAACAACCACCTTGCACTCAACATTAACAAAATCAAGGAGACGATTGTGGACTTCAGGAGGAAATCTGAGGAACTTGAACCAGTCCTCACAGAGGGGTCAGTAGTGGAGAACTTCAAATTCCTGGGTGTCAACATCTCTGAGGATCTGCCCTGGAGCATCCATGTTGATCCAATCCCAAAGATTACATTTTGTGAGGAGTTTGAGGAGATTCGGTACGTCACCGAAGACTCGAAAACTTCTACAGTGTACCATGGAGAGCATTATGCCTGGTTGCATCACTACCTGTATGGAAGTGCCAACGTTTAGGACAGGAAAAAACTTTAGAGGGTTGTTAACTCGACCTGTGCCATCACGGGCACTGCACCTCACTCCACTCCATTGAGGGCATCGACAAGAGGGGATGTCTTAAGAAAGCAGCTTCTATCCTCAAGGACTCCGCCACCTAGGCCTTGGCCTCTTCACTCTGCTACCATCAGGAAAATGGTGCAGGAGCCTGAAGGCGAGCACCCAGCTGGACAAGGACAGCTTCATCCTCTTTGCCATCAGATTCTTGAATGAACAATGAACAACAGAGACTGCCTTACTTTGATTTTTTATTTTCTTGCTCTATTTTTATTTATTTTGTAATGTGATTGATGTAATTGTTTGTACTGTGATGCTGCCGTAAAACAATAAATTTGGTGGCATCTCTCCCAGCAGCACTGAGGCAGAGACCACAGTTGTATTAGAATGTACAGGAATGGGCCGATCAGCCCATCATGACCATGCCAATGTTTATGATGCACCCTGTCTCCTACCACATTAGCTCACCTCATCACTGGCAACTACATGGGTCAGGAGGTGGCAAGGTCAACATGTTACCATCCTGTCAGAAAAGCAATTGGTTTTACTGAGCTTATAATCCGTTTCTACATTCAAAAGCAACTCATTTTGTACTTATCCACAAGTGGAAAAATCTCCTCTGCAAAAACCATACAACACAAACCATTTAAAAGTGTACAAGTTCACGAAATGCCCGAATATCGATCACATCGCTCACTGAGATGCCCATGGAGTAGATGGAAATAAAAAAGGATTTGTTAACTCTTCAGTGACTCACCACTGTCTGCTCTGCCAGTTCGTGCTGCGTATTTCGAATAGCTCTTTTGGCCTCTTGAAGTTCTTTGCCCGTCTTTACACTAAAGCAGATGTCACAGTTAGAAGTTAAGTTCATCACACCGTCCATTAAAGGCTTGCAGGCAATTATACCGCAACTAACTAAATCTCCTTATTGGCCAGTCTCACGAGTAGATATCAACCTTACAGGCAAGCATAGTCTGATAATGAAGGAGTCACACAATAATAGACAGAAAACAATGTTAAAGTCCTCCCTCCCCCCCCCCCCCCACCCACCATCTCCTCAAACCATATTTAGTTTATTGATACACTGCTCACTATCTACACCAAGGCATAGATCACAGATTCCCTGATCAGGTGGAGGTCACTGAATCTCGACCTTGGCAGAAACCAGAGAGATCTAAAACCCCGAGTAGTGGGGATTGGTAGATGCCCATTAAGTGAATTTTCTGGTTGCTTGAGATCGGGTGTTGCATGGTTAGCAAACTAATTGCTAGGGGGTGCCAATTAAGAAATTTAATTACCTATTTATAATCTGATTTTTTTTTGGCCAGTTGCTTGAATTCCAGATAACAGGGATTATACTGTAGTGCACTTCCAGGCGGAGATGTCAAGAGAAAATAAAAACAACACAAATCCCACATATTTCCAATGTGAGGGATCTCCAAACTTGGGAAGATTAAATGCTTGGTGTAAATAACAGCAGACTATCAACCAATATCATTAATGAACTATGTATACAGACTATCTCATCTCATCTCACCATTGGTGACACACTTACATTTGTTCTTCCATTGCATTTTGCTGTTTCTCTTGATCTTTCATCTGATCCTGGTCACCTAACAACTAAGGTAAAACCATCAGTCTTCAGCACCACGCCACACCTCAAAATATATTCTCAAAGTAGTTTGTGTGAAATTGATAAGGCTGTTGCAACATCCGTTTGAAACAATGAGAATGCGCAAGTCAAACAAAGCCAGATTCCAAAGGTAATTTACACTGTACCTTATGCTGAATATAATATATTTTCACAGTCACTTTTTTCCAAACTCCCTTCACTTTTCACACCATCATATTGACCTGTTTGTACCAAGTATGCCAGGCATTGTTAGCACGGCGGTTAGCGCGATGCAGTTACAGCGCCAGCGACCCGAGTTTGAATCTGCCGTTTTTTTGTGAGGAGTTTGTACATTCTCCCCGTGACCAGCATAGGTGCTCCAATTTCCTCCCACTGATCAAAACTTGGTAGGCTAATTTGGTGTAATTGGGCCGGAAGGGCCTTCCATCATACTCAATTATTAAATTTTAAACAAGCACATTTTAAAACTTATTTCGCCCCTCAGGATCAGGTTGCCAGTGATAATTTAAGGTTCCTCTGAGGCAGTACAAGATTATCGCTACGTGCCAACAATTTCCTTCACTTCTGGGTCGCCCATAATGTCTCTCATGCAGCTAAGTGACTTAAATATTTCTGGATTTGTTAACATCTTCTCAATTTCTGTTTGTTTTTTTTTATTGGTGAAGAGGATACTAATATGTGCTAATTTCTTGACGAATCGTGGCACTTGAAAGGGTCATGCAAAGCCAATTTTCCCTGAGCTTGAGAGGGAACTGCCCCACGGTGAGCTTTGATGACAGTGTATCTTATTCCACACAAGTCTGACGACAGCTTGAAGGATAAAGCCTTTCGTTTACCTCCTTTACTCAATATGACTTTAAATTCAGAAAGGTTTTATGATTGATCGTTAAGAATATTAAACCAGACGAGCACAGATACTGTACATTTGCAATGAAAAAGGCCGAGTGGTTTGTGCAGCATCTGTGGAGAGGGACAAAATTTAAGTTTCCGAGTGATGAGTTCTGATGAAATGTCAATGGCTTCAAATGTTATCTGATTCTGCCTCCGTTGATGTTGTTAAGTCAGCTCCAGCTTTTCATGTTTTTATAATGTGAACATATAAAAGCTGCAGTCTATAATCATTATTCAAATGGTTTGCTTTCTTTTAAATCTATTCTGATTTCATCTGGAAACAAGTTGCTATTCTGTATGTCTATTGGAGCAAGCTTCTACTTATGCACTGTGGGAAGACAAGTGTCCTATCTGGTTGCATCACAGCCTGGTTTGGAAGTTCGACTGCCCTGGAATGCAGAAGGCAGCAAACATAGCCACGTTTATCACAGGCTCTGACCTCCCATCCTCTTCAGACATCCACGTGCGGTGCTGCCTTCAGAAGCCAGCCAACATCATAAAGGACCTCCACCGGCCTGGTCACAACCTCTCGTCACTGAAGGTGCAGAAGCCTGAGAACCAGCACATCTATGTTCAAGGACAGTTTCTTTCCAGTAGCTATCAGTCTCTTGAACCTCCCCTTGGTACACCAACTAGGACTGTTCTAGCATCACAGAGCGGTAAGGTTTGTGTAGCAGTTCACGCAATGCTGTTACGGCACCAGCGGCCAGGGTTTGAATCCGGTACTGTCTGTAAGGATTTTATACGTTCAACCCACATCTGCCTGGGTTTCCTTCGGGTGCTCCAGTTTCATCGTATCCTTCAAAATGTACAACTGGGTGGAATGGGTGGCATGGGCTCATGTGCCAAAAGGACCTGTTACTTAAATTTAAATTTAAGTCACAAAAGGACTGTTTGCATGATAGAAGTGACTTCTTTTGCAATATAGTTACGATGAATATTTATATCTAACTTATCTCCTTTCAATTAATTAAATTAGTTCACTATTATAGTTTTTTCTTTCCCAGTACCTGTATGTCTGCAGCAAGAATTTCCACGCATAAGTACATTGTACAATGTGTATGACAATAACTCATCAACTAGTCAACCTTAAAGTGAAATGGTCACATTTTAACACAAGAATTCATGCAAAGGCAGCTGTGGATGAAGTAAAATTATGCATTTTAACACATTTCAAATAACACTTAAATTTCTCTCAATCATTGCACGCTCATATTCAGTAACCTCTTCAGTCTTCATGTTCCGTAGATGTGAAGGCAAACTGATTAACATCATTGTTAGACAACTAACTAAAATACAACTGATTGGCTGAGAACATTTATGGTCAAACACAACTGCAGAAATTTTCAAAATCTTCAGTGGAATCCTATAGCATCTTCATCTTAGAACGGAGAGTTCACCAAGGTGTGACATTTGTAATTTTGACTGAAACTGTTAAGTTGCTACAAACTGACTATTGTTTCATTACAATTATAACTATGAATAGCTCTGCTCTCTGCATTATAAAAGGCCTCTTGAGGCACTGAAGATGAAATAAAGATTTACTGGAATGGTACCAGAACTATCAGGAAAGATTGAACAGGCTGGGGAACTCACTATTCTCTCAAAAGAGTAGTCTGGTGTCCACAAAGTTTACCCGATGGTATTTGTTAAAACTTTTAATTGGGCAGTGTGGTTAGCGCAACTATTGCAGGGTTCTAATCTGGTGCTGTCTGTAATGAATTTGTACATTCTCCTCGTGTCTGGGTGGGTTTCTGCCGAGCACTCCAGTTTCCTCCCGTCGTTCAAAATGTATGGGGTTGTAACTTATTTGGGCACAGGAACATGGGCCGAAAGGGCCCGTAATAAATGTCTAAATTTAATGTATATGGTGTATTTGTGGAAGATAGAAAATATGAGGGAGAAAAGGTTTAGACATGTTTAGATAGCAGTTAATGCAGCTGCCTCACAGCTGGAGAACCTAGTGGCCAATTTACCAAGCACTTCACATACTTTAGGGATGTGAGAGGAAACCAGTGTACTCAGATGGGGGAGGAGATGGGCTTGACTGGCCTTAGGGAGAACATGGAAATTCCACACAGATAGCACCCAAGATGAGAATTGAACCCAGATCTCTGGGTGCTGGGAGGCAGTGGTTCTACAACCACTCTGGCTCAACGTCAAGTCCCCACCTTTTTTCCCATGATTCCCTTTGTATCCATAAACTCCTTTCTCGGATATACTCAGCTAGTTTCCATCTCCTCTTCTCTGTAGCTGAGAATTCCACAGTGCACTGCCTCTGAGTGAAGAGAGTTATCTTGATCCCAACCCTAAATACCCCATCTCTTAAGACAGTGACCATTGGTTCTGGATTCCAGCTGCAGACAGTGGAAGCATATTCTCTGCATCCAATCTGTCAGAATTGTTTTAGTGAGCAAACCTCTTGTTCATCAAAACTCTGGAGGACTCAGTCTCCCTTCACACTACAATCATGACCTCTCAGGAATCCATCTGGAAAAACTTCTGTGCACTCCTTCGATGGCAAAATCATCAATACTCCAGGTATGACTTTTTTAAGGCTCTCTATAATTGTCATGCAACAACATAGTCCTGTATTCAATATCTCTCTCAATGAAAGCCAACATAAAATTTGCATTCTTACATGTTTGCTGCATGTACGTATTTCCTGGGATACATCAACACTTCCCAATCTATCACCTCTTAAACAATTCTCCAACTTTCCACTTTTCATGCCACATTCATCCATGTTTCACTGCGATTGCCAGTCCTAGAGGGGATTAGAGGAATTCTTCTCTCCCAGAGGGTGATTGAAATCTTGTATACAGGGAGAACACTCACAACCCTGGATAGGAATCCCACTCACTCAACTTGTCTGAATTGCCTTGAAAGCCTGCTTCCTCTTCACAGCCCACCATCCCACTTACCTTGGTGGCATTTCTACCGTGCATAACATTGGTCTTTGTGCAATGAATTCAGAAAGATTGAGACACGGGAAAGTGCATGCATGTGTTATAAGCTGTTTTTCAGGTGTGAAGAAAAGTAATTAAATAGTTGCAGTACCGGGTGTCCATGTTCAGCAGCCCAGACCTCAAGAGTTAACATAGAACAGGGGTGTCAAACTCAAATTCACAGAGGGCCAAAATTAAAAACTTGGGCTAAGTCGTGGGCCAAACTAAATATTTATTGAAAATTTTCAACAACATCTGCATGTTTTCTCTTCTTTCAACATATGTAATGTTAAACTTTTTCTTATTAAAATAAATGTTAAATAATAGTTTTGGTTAAACTCTTTCCAGAAGAAACATTAACAAATGAGAAATAAAATATTCAATAAATAATATTTCTCTATAGCCTTTAAGCTCCTTTTAAATGTTTTTTTTTCACAAGCCAACAAGTCAAAAAAATAACAACTTGCTTCAATGACAAACAGGTTTGTCTTTTAAAATGATCAACATATAGTCTGTCTCCCACCTGTCTTGAAAGGTCCTGTTTTCTGTCTTTCGTTTGACCATTTTTTGTAAGGGGTTTATTACACGTGAGTTACGCGACAGGTTGCAGATGCTAATGAAAGTAAACAGAGGAGGTGGGGGCGATTAGTGGGCTGACGCCAATGCATTTGCAAAGCATTCTGGGATTTGTAGTATTAGCTGTGCATGCGCTACACTGGCGCGGCGGCCAGCGGGCCAGCTCTAATACATATTTGATATGATTTTGCAGGCCAAATATAATTATATCACGGGCCAAATTTGGCCCGCGGGCCTGAGTTTGACATGTGTGTTGTAGACCTCTATTAAGTCACTTCTCATCCTTCTTCGCTTCAAAGAGAAAAGTCCCAGCTCTGCTAACCTTGTCTCATAAGTCTTGTTTTCCAATCCAGGCAACATCCCCTCTCCATAGCTTCCACATCCTTCCTTTCATGAGGTGTCCTGAATTGAACACAATTCTCTATTGAGTAGTGGGCAGCAAACTGGTGCAGGGCAACAGAGAGGAAGAACAACCAAGCAGAAGCCTGGGAGAGGACCCTAGACAGCAGCAGTCCAGCATAGGGCTTAGCCTCACACCAGACCACAAGCTGCAGGGGACTGGCTTTTGGGAACCAGCAAACAGGACCATGATTGTCTCACATTAGAACCTGTTTTAGAGGGGACTGCAAGAATTATTTTCTCCCAGTGAGTAATTGAAATCTGGAATGCAGACAGAACACTCACAACACTAGACAAGAATCATCAAGGCATAGTAAGCCTCAGACCTAATGTTGATAATTGGAATTGATAGCTTGCATAGACAATGATGGGCCAAAAGGCCTGTTTCTGAATTTTTTAAATCTTAAATTTAGACATGCAGCACTGCAACAGGCCATTTGGACCCATGAGCCCATGCCACCCAATTAACCTACAACCTGGGTACGTTTTGAACCGAGGAAACCAAAGCCTCTAGGGAAAATCCACGCAGACACGGGGAGAATGTACAAACTCTTTACAGACATCGAGAGATTTAAACCCCAGTCCCAATCGCTAGCGCTGTAAAGGCATTGCGCTAACTGTTACGCCAACTCTGTCGCCCATTCTGTGCTGCGTGGCTCTGTAACCCTTACATCTTTGAAGATCTAAGCATAGATTCTTTGCAAAAAGAAAGGCTGCAAATGCCAATACAGTAAAACCCCTGATATCGGGAATTCAAGCAACCGGCAAAAAATTTTTTAAATTTAAATGAATGAGTAAAATAATAGGTAAAATATATGTGTTTAAAATTGTAAAAGTAAATGGTGAAGATGGGAGCAAATATTCAGCCAGCACAGTGCCTTGGTCATCCTTTGCTTGTAACAGCTGTTTGATACAGTTGTGTGAAACAGAAATGGTGTCGCCCAGGATGAAGAGCTGGTTGATGCCGCTCGCCGTTGGGGTGACTCTCTTAAAGTGTCTCCTTATATCCCTGCTTAGTAAGAGTCACCCCAGTCAGAGGCTTTATCTGTGAACTTGGAGAGGGAGTTAATTATCTATAATCTTATTGTTCGTCTTTCGGGCGGCTTCGTGGAGGGAGAGGAATCTGCAGACGCAGCAATGGTTAAATGTTTTTAAAAAATGCAACTGAAAAGAAAGTAAAATGCTTTAAGGTTTATATATTCATGCAAGTGAAGTTTGTTCAGTGTAAGTAAAGTATAGTATTTTTGTCTTTTAAATTGTTTATTTTTAGTGAAGGTGTATAAGTTAGGCTTTGTAAGAGGAAGTCTCAAGCCACTGGAAAATGCACCTATATGGCATCTACCAATACCTATAGGTGTCAGATACCAGTGGTTTTATTGTATACAATGAGTTCCACTCCCCCCCCCCCCACCCTCCCCACCACAGAAGCTTGTGGTATTTGTGCAGTCTTTATATCTGAGTGGATATCACAGTTTGGCGGGCAGCAACCTCCTTTGAAGAAGACCGCAGAGCCTACCTCACTGACAAAAGGCAAAGGAGGAAAAACCCAACACCCATCCCCAACCAACCAATTTTCCCCTGCAACCGCTGCAATTGTGTCTGCCTGTCCCGCATCGGACTTGTCAGCCACAAACGAGTCTGCAGCTGACGTGGACTTTTTACCCCCTCCATAAATCTTCGTCCGCGAAGCCAAGCCAAAGATATCTGAGTGGAAGAATGAGTGGGCAAGGGCATCCTAATGAGTACAATATAAGCACGTTCTGACCAAAGAAGTTACCTTCACCTTCTGGCTGCTGAGCCTGGCCACAAGATCTTTCACTCGGCTTAGGTCCCTGGCAGCTTCGTCATAAATGGCTCTTGATTTCGCATACTCGTCCTGTTCCCTGAGCAGGGAATTCCTGGAATTGGCCAACTTCAGGAGTTCCATGCTCAGCTCAGCATTTTTTGCAACCTATTACAAAATAAAGACATTGTTCATGATCAGCTCCATCTATCAAAACCTCCTGGAGTGAAAAACAATGGTAATTTTTAATGGTATCTTCTCCAGAATAAAAATGAACATTTCAAATTTAAATTATACTCTATCTCCCTCCCCTTCATCAACGTGGTCTTCCATGATCAATGTCTGAAGAGGGTGTGTAAAATCATTCAGGACCCCCTCCACCCTGCACACAGCATCTTTCAGCTGCTCCCTTCAAGGAAGAGATACAGGAGTATCAGAGCCATCGCCACCAGGCTGAGGAACAGCTTCTTCCCATGGGCAGTGAGAATGTTGAACGACCAAAGGAACTGCTCAGTCACCCTTTGAGACTCTCATATCCATGAAACAGTGTTTATTTATTTATCTGTATAGATGAACTACTTGTCCTTCATATGTTTGTTACGCCTGGTTGTGCGTTTGCGTGTTTTGCACTGAAGACTGAAGAACACTGTTTCTTCAGATTGTACTTGCACAATCAGATGAAAATAAACTTGACTTACTAAAGTTTTTTTTTAAACAGCCCTGTATCTGATATTTAAATTACAATTTCAAATTTCAATTGTTCTTCCTTAAACTTTTCTTCCTGTTTAATAATTGGTTTTTAAAACTTTAATTGGCTTTATATACTTTTCTGATATTTTAGAAGTTTTGTTGTCCTTTTAAGCACTTTACTTCATGTACAAAACCTTTCAAAAAACTTTACCATTAAACTTTTCATCACATCTGCTATTTACAGGAGAAGTCCAAAAGTCCGATGCCAGAAATCCGGTCCACCCGAGAATCTGGATTTTTGAAAAACTCAATCGTTTCAAATTTAGCTGGCTTTTGTGCACGATCGTTCATGCTTGTTGACTTTATTTTTTTTGATTAATGATTCATGATTTCTTCTTCATTCCTCCTTAACTTGGAATTTTTAAAGTACTGCCCGAGAATTGGGAAAATCCGGACCAGCCCAATCCCCGAGCAGTCCGGATTTTCAGACTTATACTGCCGTAATTTTTTGTAAATTTCCGTATCTCCACGCTTTTAGATTTTAGGTTCACAAACGCTTAGGATCAACATCAGGGACTGCTTCAGACTTGGATGGGATAGCCTCTAGCAACGGGGGGGAAATAAATCATCCAAGACAGAGGCTATTTTTTCCAAAAGATAAACTAATTACAATGGAAAAGAAAAAAGAAAATTGTCTGAGACAATCCTTCTTAGTATCACTATTTTCTGGTAAATGAAAATCATTTATTTTTTTTAAGCATAGAACTTGTGTGATGTTTCTGTTCTGAAGTGTTACCTGACCTTTCAGGAGTGGCTGTCCACACAGGAACGACCAAAACTCCAAATACCCGTATCACACTGTGAGTTTAGACAGAGTGCGGTATTTAAGGAGGCTGGACGTTCTTTTCGTTGGCCCGTTGGATCCATGAAAATAACTTGGGGTTGAGGAGGTAAAATGTCAGAATGGGAATGAGTCCTTATTCCCATTCTGATCTTTTTATTCAGACTGTGTTCTGGGAAATTGGGAATAATTTCCTGGAATGCAGCTGTTGTGTTAAAAAAACATAAATGTTAAGAGTGTTTTTCTCAGCTGACAAAAATCTGCTCAAACTGGGTACTTCAGACACAGTGCTTAGGCTTTTTTACTCATTAAGTTCCATCACCTCATTTTCATGCTGTTTACTTAGCACCATATAATTGCTCTTCAGGACAATGTATTCATCAGCCAGCTCCTGATGATTTTTCTCCAGCGCCTTCAGACGATTCCTAGCCATCTCATATTCGTTGGCACATTTGTTCTTCTGCCCATCTAGCTCCAATGTTCTGTTTTCAAGAAGTAAAATCTGCAAAGAGGCAACATCAGCATTGATGACCCTGGAGTAAGGACAAATACACCCTGCAAAATACCTTCTCAGAGTCTTGTGAATTCCACGGCTTCTGGGCGTTACTGTTTAACTTCTAATCTGTGGCAGAAATCATAGGCTTCTAGGTAAAATTGGCAAAGACAGGAATATGGAACATTACAATTTATGCCATTTCCAGCACTGGCATCCTTTTGTTTTCTAACCATCCACCCCATCCTGTATGACTCAGGAGATACAGGAGCCTGAACACGAACACCTAGTGGCTCAAGGACAACTTTGTCCACTCTGCCAACTGATTTCTGAATGGTCAATGAACCGCAGACTTTCTCTTACTTCCCGTGCTAAATTATTTAATTTTATAGCTGTAAAATAATGAATCTTGACAATAAATTGTCAAATGGCAGAGGTGAGTGGGTGAACACTTAGGGAAGATGTCAGAGGTAAGTTGTTTTTTTCCACCACACAGATTGATGGGTGCCTGGCATGCATTGGAGGGGAGGTGGTGGAGGCTGGTACCATAGAGATGTTCAAAAGGCTCATAGCAAGGCACGTGGATATTAGAACACTAGAGAGTTATAGGTCTAGATCAGTGGTTTTCAACCTTTTTCTTTCCACTCATATACCACTTTAAGTTTTCCCTCTGTCATCGGTGCTCTGTGATTAGTAAGGGATTGCTTAAGGTGGTATGTGGGTGGAAAGAAAAAGGTTGAAAACCACTGTTTTAATCATCTCTAATTGACTCGTTATGTGCAAAGTTTCATAACTCCAAAAAAAAAATGGGCCAATGACAATTTTTCTCAAGCAAAATATTTCAGTAACAATTGGGCTGAGAGCAGTGATTCTCAACCTTCCCTTCCCACTCACAATCCCTTACCAATCACAGAGCACCGATAGCATAGGGCTTAATTAAAGTGGTATGTGAGGGGAAAGAAAAAGGTTGAGAACCACTGGGCTCGAGTTGTAGGTGTAAGATGGGTTAGCACAACATCGTGGGACAAAGGGCCTGTTCGTTGCTGTAATGTTCCATGTTCTTATCTCTGATTTACACATATGCAAGCATATTCTCCAAAACATTTTAAAGAGCTCAAAGAGGTTGTGTAACCATATAAATATTTCAAATAAGGAGTGCTGGCACCACCTGATTATTGGTGAAGCAACAAGACCTGAACCTGGTAAAGAAAGGAAGATGTATTAATTAATGCTTTTTATGACAAGATGTCTTGTGGAACTTCACAATAAATGTCGTCCATTTTGAGGTATAGTGTAGGAAACATAGCAGCCAATTTACGAATCTTTCACAATCATCAATATTATAATTGCCAATCTAAATAATTGCAAGGCTTTAGCAAAGATCAGGGGTTTGAGTTCGTACTTCTAAGGTTTTACCTGTCTGTGATGTTGAGAAAGGGGTAAATATTGGCATGGCCATCAGAGGTAATTCACTGCTATCATCGACAAAATAATACCAATGTCAACTGACCCATCTGAGATAGTAGCAACTCATCCAAAAGGCATTACCTGCACATCTGCCCTGGACCCCTCCACCACCACGCGCAACAAGGACAAGATTCCTCTTGTCCTCACCTACTGCCCCACCAGCCTCTGCAACCAACACATTCTCCTTCCCCATTTCCACCACCTACTACATGATCACGCCACTAGACACATATTCCCTTGCTGACATAAGTGTCCATGGTCTCGTGCACTGCCAGATTGAGACCACCCATCAAATGGAGGAACAACACTTCATCTTCCAACTGGGCAACCTCCAACCGGATAGCATTAATGTTGATTTCTCTGGTTTTATTTTTAAAAACCCATCCCCTTCTTCCTCCATCATCTCTCCATTCCCTGTCTCCGTACAGACAGGATAAATTCTACCCATTCATCCAATTAACTCCTTTTGTTGGTCTGGATTCCTCCCCGTTGTTTCTGGTCTATCCGGCTTCTGCGTTTTCTGATTTTTCCTTGAAGAAGGGCTCAGGCCCGAAATGTCGGCGATATCTCTTGGTCATCTACAGATGATGGAAAGACCGGTTGAGTTCCTCCAGCGTTTCTACAATCACAGCGTCTGCAGCCTATCATGTTGTTTTGCACCTGAAGGTGGGTAATATTCACTCAATACTTCACTGTGGCCAAGACTCCGAAGGTGAAGTTGAACCCACAAAGAGCAAGCATCAAGAGTGCTAACAACAGTCAGTGCTGAGACCAAGATAGCTGGGATAAAAATTCCTTCGCTATAATTCAGAATGGCATTTGGATAACGCAGTCTGTTTTGGATATGTTCTTCAAAGGAATTCAAGTTAAACAATGCCTTTCACTTGTTTATCTATTCATCTCAGTCACGTTGGCTGCTGTACAGTCATACCCATTAGCCGCCATCTGTGTTTGGCTCTGGGAACAAACTGATGGTTTTTTTTCCTTTTTCTCGATATTCTCCAGCCGATTGAATCCACTTAATCACCAGGAATCCAATTCTTTTGATGCATTATCCCTTTCACCAACTGAACACACGCCATACATGAATTCTTAACTGTGGAAATACCATCAATGCTTAACACTGATGGAAAATAAAGGTGTTATTTTCAGCCAAATTAGCAGCAGTGATTGATGGTGAAAAAAGCGAGCCTCAAATCAAGAGTGATCCAAATCAACAGAAGTAATGCGAGGTCTCCGTGTCAATGGCTCCACTATTAGTTGCTATGCAACCTAATAACGTCACAGAGAACGTTACCTTCTGCAGACTGTAAGACAGGAGATTAAGGTCTTTTATAAGGCCAAGAGACCGCACAGCTTTCGTGAAAGAAAGAAAACTATCTTGCAGGGTGGGAATCTGAAATAAAGCCGATAGAGGCCAAAAGTGCCAGCAAGCCTGACACACCCCTCATCAATCTCTCAACTCGGCTTCAAAAATCCATCTCAACCAGGAAAACCTGGAAAGGCAGCCAACATATTGAAGGACTCGTCACAAATCCAAATAACTCTCTCCTCCCTCCTCCCACCGGGAAGAAGGCTCATCAACGGGAAAACGTGCTGAAAGAATTACTTCTCCACGTCCACTGGGGTCCTGAATGAACATTGCAATAGTTCAATCAAGCTGCCCTTTCTCAGGACTGACCAATCTTTCTTTTAGTTAAAACTCATAAATTGTGCTCTTCCCCAGCTGTATAAATGTTAGTGATGACCCGCAGAAGAACCTTTCTCTCTGTATCAGGTGTGATGTGATAAATAAACTTAAAACATCCCTTCTAGGAAAGAAAGATTAAGAAGCCTATGTATAAATAAATTTCATCGCTAAGTCTTCAACCCCTTATCCTGCAAACTTGCACCCACATTTTGGCATCTCCAGATTGGGGTGAACATAACATTCAGAAGCAGAGAGGCCATTCAATCCCTCATGCCTGCTCCACTATTCATGGCTCCTCTTTAACCCCAGCACCACATGCCTCTCTCGTGCACTGCCAGACTGAGACCACCTGCATAATAGAGGAGCAACACCTCATCTTCCATCTGAGCGCCCTCCAACCAAAATACATTAATAATGACCTCCAGTTTCCGTTAAACCAACCCCCCACCCCCCGGCCCCCAATCTTCATCCCCCCAGCTCTGTCTCTCTCACTTTCTCTCTCCTGCTCTTCCATTTTCCCACTTTTTTCTTTCACGGAGCCAAAATCAATTCTCACCTTTCCTGTTAGGTCTGGACTCCTCCCCCTCCCATTTTCCCCCCTTAATCTCTAGTCAATAATTCTGATGCCTGCCTGATTTTTGCTTATACCTTGAAGAAGGGCTAAATCCTGTACACAGTGTGACAGTAAATGGATATATATCAAAGCAATTTAACCTAAGCAGATCAACAAGGCAGGGAAGTCCACTATCTCCCTCACTGTTCGCGATAGCTATAGAACCACTAGCAGAACTGATAAGAACAGAAAATAAAATGAGGGATAAAAATAAAAGAGAAGGAATATAAAATCAGTCTATTTGCAGATGATGTTATAATATACTTAACAGAACCAGAAATATCAATAAAAGAATTACATAGGAAATTGAAGGAATATGGAGATGTATCGGGGTACAAGATCAACGCAAATAAAAGTGAAGCAATGCCAATGAATAATGTGGATTTCACAAAGTTTAAGAAAGAATCACCATTTAGATGGCAAATGCAAACAATGCGATATCTTGGTATACAACTAAATAAAAATCTCGGCCATCTCTATAAACTAAATTATCATCCATTAATGAAAAAATTACAAGACGACTTAGAGCATTGGAAAGACTTACCACTAACACTGATAGGAAGGATAAACTGTATTAAAATGAACATTTTCCCAAGGATACAATGCCTATTTCAGTCATTACCAATTCACCTAACAGACAAATTCTTCAAGGAGTTAAAGAAAATAATAAGGAAATTCTTAAGGAAAGGGGGGAAACCAAGGATAGCACTAGATAAATTAACAGAATGGTACAAACAAGGAGGCTTACAACTACCAAACTAAGAATTATTATAGAGCCGCACAATTAAGATACCTATCAGATTTTTATCAAACAAGGGAAAAACCAGATTGGACCAGATTAGAACTAGATAAAATAGGGGAGAAGATACCTGAACATATACTATATAAATGGGATGAAAAATTGGTGCAACGTAGGAATTCACCAGTATTGCATCATCTGCTCAACATTTGGAAGAAGATTCATGTAGAAAGGAATAAGACAAATTACCAACTACCAAAACTAATATTGACGCAAAATCAACTAATCCCTTTCACAATAGATAACCTTTCCCTTAGAGAATGGGAGAGAAAAGGGATCAAAAGAATGCCTGCCAACATTTTTCCATACCTTGATGAAGGGTCTAAGCCTAAAACGTTGGTTATGCATCTATCTTTGTTCTATAAAACTACGCTGTTTAACCTGCTGAGTTTCTCCAGCATTGTGTGGTTACTAACCTGATTCTTAAGTTCAAAGTTCTCAGCTTCATTTTGTTCACAAATCTTATTCGTCTGAATTTGCAGCTCAATTAGATCCTTGGAGATCTAGATAGGCAAGAGGAATCTCTGGGAATGAATCAGCAAATCAGTCACAAACTTATCACATTATACAATTTAT
This sequence comes from Narcine bancroftii, assembly GCF_036971445.1. Lineage (NCBI taxonomy): Eukaryota > Metazoa > Chordata > Chondrichthyes > Torpediniformes > Narcinidae > Narcine > Narcine bancroftii. Next base: position 13,233,329 of record NC_091480.1, read on the forward strand.
ATAGTTTTTTAAAAATCACAGATGGGGTTTTGGAAATAAAACATTTTCTGAAAAGTCGCAAATGAGTTATGACTGAAATTAGCACTCAGCACACTGGTCAGTATTTTAGTTCAGCTGGAGCTACATTCATTACCAAAGCAGCTCATATCTGGTAAAAAAAATGTTCAAGGAACTTCAGCTGTGAGCGAGCTGGAGATCTTTTCAAGGGTTTAGCCAGTGGTTCTCAATCTTTTTTCTTTTCACTCACATACCACTTTAAGTAATCCCTATGCCATCAATGCTCTGTGATTACTAAGGGATGGCTTAAGGTGGTGTGTGAGTGGGAAGGGAAGGTTGAGAATCACTGCTCTAGACCCAATTGTTACTGAAATATTTTGCTTGAGAAAAATTGTCATTGGCCCATTTCCTTTGAAGTTAAGAAACTGTGCACATAATGACTCAATTAGGGACAGTGGTTTTCAACCATCTTCTTTCCACTCACATCCCACCTTAAACAATCCCTTACTAATCACAGAGCTATGGCATAGAGAATATTTAAAGTGGCATGTGAGTCGAAAGAAAAAGAGAAGCACTGGTTTAGCTCCTCATCTATGTGTAATGATCCCAGCTGTAGAAAGTATGTTTGAGAACAACAGTTTAAAAAGGATCATGCCTTGGTAATAGCGATCATTAAGGCATTAAGGCTTTAAGCTGTAGAATTATCAAACCCTCGTTTACACTAATCCTTCACAAAGTGGCCACAAGGAATTGCAGACTCTGGGGGCTGCAGCAGACTGTCACAGAGCACCAGAAATGGGGAGAACACCCCCTGTTGGGATAGAGAAGCAAAGGAGACAACCCTACTGGGCAGGTGACTGCAGTAATAGACCACTGAGGGGCTCAGTGGCTGAAGGACCCACATGGGCTGCAGATTGCTGGAGATTGGCTCAGGGGAACTAGGTCTCGGAACCAGGATTTGAGAGGCTGCTGACAACAAGAAGGGTTTCTGAAGGGCCTCGGGCGCTAAAGGCTTCCTGATTATATTGGAGATGTGGATCTGGAGCTCATTTGGGGTATGAATGCTGTGTGACCCTGCTGCATTTCTCCAACATATTTGTGTATTGCATCTAACTGGGGAGATGTTATACTCCTCTAAAAGTGAGTCATCCCTAAGATGCTAGATTTCCGCTGAATGTCCAGTTTTTCTCCCCAGTTCACTGGAAGTACACTAACGCCCAAGGCCCAATTTCCACCCTGATTTCTGTGCGCACTTTAACAGATCAGATTCAAAAATAGGTTTTAATCCCATTCCTACTCCCTTTATCTCTTAGCTGTTAGAAACTTCTTGGTATGTTATAAATTCTCTTCAGAATGTTTTCTCATCAATAAAGTGTTGCTTTAGACCAGTGGTTTTCAACCTTTTCTTTCCACTCTCCTTAACTCATCCTTAGTATACTTAACAGAACCAGAACTATCAATGGGAGAATTAGATGGGAAGTTGAAGAAATGTGGAGGGGTGTCGGGTTACAAGATCGGCGTAAATGGAAGTGAAGCAATGCCTATAAATAATGCGGATTTCTCAAAATTTAAGAAGGAATCACCATTTAGATGGCAAATGCAAGCAATGGGATGTCTGGGTGTACGGATAAATAAAAATCTCGGCCAACTATATAAACTCAATTGTTATCCACTAATGAAAAAATTGCGGGACGATTTAGAGCATTGGAAAGATTTACCACTGGCACTAGTGGGAAGGATGGACTGTATTGAGGAGAACATTTTTCCAAGGATATTGTGCCTGTTTCGGGCATTGCCAATGCAGCTGGCGGTGAAATTCTTCGGGGAGTTGAAGAAAATGGTAAGGAAATTTTTGTGGAGGGGGGGGAAGCCGAGGATGGCACTAGATGGATTAACAGAATGGTGTGGACAAGGAGGCTTGCAGCTGCCAAACTTTAAGAATTATTGTGGAGCCGCACAGTTGGGATACCTGTCGGATTTTTGTCAAGCAGGGGAAGAGCCAGATTGGACCAGATTGGAATTAGATGGAATGGGGGAGAAGATGCCTGAACACATATTATATAGGTGGGATGAGGGATTGGTGCAGCATAGAAGTTCTCCAGTATTACATCATCTGCTCAATGTTTGGAAGAGGATTCACGTGGAGGGAAATAAAACAAGTTATCAATTACCGGGACTAGTATTGACGCAAAACAAGTTGCTCCCTTTTGCAATGGATGGCCTTTCCTTTGGAGAGTGGGAGAAAGGGGGGATTAAAGGAGTGGGAAGTTGTTTTTCAGGAAATGGATTGTTATCCTTTGAACAAATGAAGGATAGATACAATGTGGCTCAGGATGCAGCGCTGGCGTATTGCCAATTGAGATCCTACTTGGGGGACAAATTGGGAGGCGGTCTGGGTTTGCCAGAGGGAGGTAACTTTGAATGTGTGATTACAGATACAGTGATGGTCAGAAGATTTGTGACAGGTATGTGTGTTGAACTGCGGGAGGGGGAGAATGGGGAAACAGGTGGTGGAGCTGGACAAGGATGGGAGCAAGATTTAAATATAAAGATAAAAAAGGAGGCATGGGAGAGGTTATGTTCTGGAACGATGAGAGGTACAATAAATACGAGGTTACGTATGATGCGGTGTAGCTGGATACACAGGCTATACATTGCACCTCAAAAGTTGGATAAATGGGGCCCAACAATATCTGATAGATGTTTTCGATGTAGGAAGGAGGTGGGAGCAACGGTTCATGCAATCTGGACATGTGAGAGGGTGGAAAAATTTTGGGAGGATCTAAATCAGATATTAAATAAAATTACAGAAAGCAGTGTGCCAGGGAATCCAGAGATCTTCCTCCTAGGTGGCATAGAGAGCAAGGAATTTGGAATTGATTTGGAGGATGCACAGAGGGGATTTGTTAGGATGGCTCTAGCCGTGGCAAAGGGATGTATTGTGTCAGCCTGGAGATTGGAAGATGATTTGAGAGTGCAACAATGGTATATAGAAATGAATAAATGTATTCCATTAGAAGAAATAACATATAGTTTAAGAAATAATGTTGAAATATTTGAACGAATGTGGGAGCCTTGCATGGGGCACGGTGGCGAGAACCTACCGGGGACATTCACTACCTAGATTAACGGAAGGAGAGGGAGGTGAGAGGAGTTGACTCAGTGGAATTTCTTGTGTATTTTTATTGAATGACAACATTGTTTGACTGGTTTAATGTATCCTAGATTTTGTACTTTAAATGGACGGGAGGGGGGAGGTAGGGAGGGTGGGATGGGAGGAGGGAGGGGGGGGGAGAAAATGGCACTGTATATGTTTGAAAAGGAAAAAGTGTGTATCATGGTTAATGTGGTTTATGGTGTGAAAAATAAAAAATTTAAAAAAAACTCATCCTTTACACACACACACCGACGGCAGGCTGAGGGCTACTCAAGGCAAGGAATCCAGACAGTCAAGGGACTCGCAACAGGCTGCGGACTGCTGGAGAAAGGCTAGACTAGCTGAAGGGGTACTAGGTATCGGAACAGAGATTAAAGGGGGTGCTGAGGGCCCTGAAGTGTTCCTGATCGTGTCGGAGGTTCGAATCTGGAGCTCGGGCTGCTGATGGTTTGGCCTGGGCTCTGAGGGGCTGTGGGTGCGCTGGAGGTGAATCCATGGACATGCGGAGACTCTGAGGGGACTCCCTTTTGCTTCTCTTTCTCTGATTGAAAGAAGCGCTTCAGGCAATTTCTGCTGATGGTGAATCTGTCAGCCTTACAGCAGGATACGGGCAGGAGCAAGGGGGAGGCGGCGGCCCCAGTCCGGGCACAGGGAGAGCAGCGGCGGCCCCGGCCCCGGTCCGGGCGAAGGGTAGACGGCGGCGGCCCCGATACAGGCAGGAGCAAGGGGGAGACGGCGGCCCCGGCCTCGGTCGAGTGAGGCAGACGGAGGCCCCGGTCCGGACAGGGAGTGGGAGGCGGCGGCCCCAGTCCGGGCACAGGGAGAGCAGCAGCGGCCCCGGCCCCGGTCCGGGCGAAGGGTAGACGGCGGCGGCCCCGATACGGGCAGGAGCAAGGGGGAGACGGCGGCCCCAGTCCGGGCACAGGGAGAGCAGCAGCGGCCCCGGCCCCGGTCCGGGCGAAGGGTAGACGGCGGCGGCCCCGATACGGGCAGGAGCAAGGGGGAGACGGCGGCCCCGGCCTCGGTCGAGTGAGGCAGACGGAGGCCCCGGTCCGGGCAGTATGGACCGACCTAGGAGGGGAGGCAGGCCCCTCCAGCCCGGGTAAGAAACCTGCATAGGAGAAGGCCACTCCGATATAAAACCTACGACCCAAGGACCTCGCTGCCACGTCCCAGCTTGCTTGGCCACGGCACACGAACCATGGGTGTAAAGGGTGGGGCCAGTACTGCGCGCACTGCACTCCACCTAAAAGCTCCTTTGCGCAGGCCCGAGGACAGGTCCACGTCCTCCCCCTCAACGTCCTCCCCCTCCACGTCCTCCCCCTCCACGTCCTCCCCCTCAAAAGATCCCCCTCCATAAATCTTCGTCCGCGAAGCCAAGCCAAAGAAAGAAGACAGCAGGCAAAAGCAATTTCATGTCATATTGCACTGTCTTTATTACATGACAATAAACTGAATCTTGAATCTTCAACTGACCACAAACTATCTATGATATCCAATGCCATAGGTGCTCTGTGATTAGTAAGGGATTACTTAAGGTGGGATGTGAATGGAAAGAAAAAGGTTGAGAAGTGCTGCCATAGATCCATAGAACAAATTAGCACAGAAATTGGCCCATCAACCCATCGAGTTGGAGAATTGAGCCCCTAAAGAAAAGTCTTTGCAGAAAACCCTGAATAAAAAAAAATAGATATCATCATGTTATCTGATCCCCACACCAGCTCATTACAATCTTTCAGCTGTGATGCCAGTGGGTCTCAGTCAGAACTCCAGGATGAAGAGCATCCTGAACTGAGAATTGTTTCTCTTGGTTTTGGATAAATCTTCTCCCGAGAATTCTGCTAGAACCGCTTACTGTTCTCACATATCTGGCACCTTGGTCTTTGGATGGTCAGAATCTCACCTTCAGTTTTTCCTCTTCACTGAAGACCAGTTTTGAGGAAAGATCAGTCTTCGACCCAGCCAGATGGCCCATCTTTCCCTGGAGTTCTCCCAGCTTGGAGTACAAACGTTCGTTCTTGTCACGAAGGTACACCTACAAGGAGCGTGCATGGACCAAGTCAAGTCAAGTTTGTTATCATTCGATTGCACAAGTACAACCCGTTGGAACAGCGTTCTCCAGACTTCAGTACACAATCCTTCATAACGCACAGGCAAACAATACGCTGACCAGTCTTCATAGATATGAAACAAATAAATAAATATTGTTTCATGAATATGAGAGCCTAGGATAGTCTGTCAGTGTCTTTAGTGGTTCTACATTCTCACTGCCCATGGGAAGAAGCTGTTCCTCAGCCTGGTGGTGCTGGCTCTAATACTACTGTATCTATTTCCCGACAGGAATAACTGGAAGATGCCGTGTGTGGTGATTTTCCACGCCCTCTTCAGAAAGCTATCCCGGTAGATCACGTCAATGTGGGGGAGGAGGGAGGGCGATCCCAGTGATCCTCTCTGTGTCTCATATAATCCTGTAGACCATCTATGATAACATTTCCTAGTGAAGGGCTAGTCATGTGACATTGAACCTGAACACAATTTAATGGCATCGTCTTGCCCCTGCACTCATTTCCACCTGTCGCTCTTGTTAAAAAAATGTTGCAGCTTCTTAGGGAGGCTTTATGTCTAAATCAGTGGTTCTCAACCTTTTTCTTTCCACTCACATACCACTTTAAGTAACCCCTATCCCATCAGTGCTCTGTGATTGGTAAGGGATTGCTTAAGGTGGTATGTGGGTGGGAAGGGAAGGTTGAGAATCACTGCTCTAGACCCAATTGTTACTGAAATATTTTGCTTGAGAAAAATAGTCACTGGCCCATTTCCTTTGGAGTTGTGAAACCATGCACATAACGAGTTAATTAGGGACAATTAAAACAGTGGTTTTCAAACTTTTTCTTTCCACCCACAATCCACCTTAAGCAATCCCTTATTAATCACAGAGCACCTATGGCATAGGGATTACTTAAAGTGGGATGTGAGTGGAAAGAAAAAGGTTGAGAACCACTGTTTTAGTTATTTTCTATTATTTCTTCAAACGTTAACCAGTAAATAAAAAATATCGTTCTAAAGTTCCACGTTTTGTTGATCCTTTCTTCGTATGGTGCTGACATTTCCCAAGTCTTGGCTGACAGCTGACATATATTTCTTCCTCGGGATCCCTCACCTGCCCCTTCCGAATGTCCCACCAAAGGTATTCAAGCATCACAGGTGCCAACTAAAGCCCCTGCTCTGCACACCTGGCAGTGCCACGGGCAACTCCTGGCCACGCTGCAGCACATGAAGATCAATCTTTCACCTGTATGTCTGCTTTCTTCTTTGTTAAAAGCTACATATACAGCAGTGCAGAACAAGGACTGGGGAAGATTCATGACTAATTTCCTCGTTAGAAAGAAGACTGATTTTTGCACTTATTTGATGGGTTCCATATCTTCAGGATGTCCCAAAATATTTTACAAGGAAGTGCTTTCAGAAGCTTATTTACCATCATAAGGCAAGTAGCCACTGCAAATGGGCAGGCTGTAAGCTCACGTAAAATAATAGTGTGATTTCTCTGTGTTAAGAGTGTTAATTAAGGGAATCATTTCAGCTGGAGAGCAGATAAGATCCACCTGCCTGACTTTAAAGTATATTGGAAAGAAAAGGACATGAGAATTAACACGACTTAGAGTCACAACATCAACATCACATCGAAACACAGAACATTACAGTGCAGACAAAAGCCCTTCAGCCCTTCTGTCTGTGCTGAACCATTATTCTGCCCAGTCCCACTGACATTCACCCAATCCTCCTTAACCCTCCCATCCAAATTCTTCTTAAATGTTAAAATTAAGCATGCATTCACCACCAGCTGGTATCAATCTCAGCTCAGTATAACCAAGGAGTGGAACCAAACTCATTCACTGTGGGGTGTCTATTATAATGAGAAATATGTAAAGTTAATTTAATGTTAAAAGCATGAAATGTAAGCCTTTTTTACCCCTCCACCATCAGACGCCTGCAGATGCACCGCGGCAACAAGTGGCCACTTTATTTTTCTTTGTAACAGCGCGTTTTTGATAAATGCAGCCCACTGTATTTGCGAATGGATAAACTATCAAAATTTACCTGTTCGCCTCTTCTTTATTCCTCCTTAAGTATGTATTTTAAAAGTACTGCATGAGAATTTGGAAAATCCAAAACTCCGGACCGACCCAATCCCTGAGCAGTCTGGATTTTCGGACTTCTACTCTAACGCAGAAGGTGCTGCATTAATTAGGATGAGATTTCCTATTCAGTTGGCCAGCAATGATGTTGAAAGAATGTAGATGCTGGAATCTCAAGCATGTCTGCAGATCAGGCAGCGCCCTCGAGCAGAGTTTTGATTCAAAACGTCGCCTATCCATCGCCCTCCATAGATGCTCCCTAGTTTCTTGGTCAACAATGACCTGATTGCCATTCCATTTAATATGTTTATTCAAACTGGTTTCTTACATTTTCATTGGTCAGTCGACGAATTTGATCCTTAAGTGCATCGGTTTTCTCACTCCCATCATTGGTGCCCATTTCCTCGGCAGGCTGGTGCTGTAGTGCCAAAATCCGTGCCCGGTACTGGATCATCAATGACTATAATCCATTAGAAAACATAGTCAATATATGTCCACACCCATCAACAACAATTAGCTTGTACATGCAGGCAAGACTAAGTTTAGAGTCCCTCTGTTGCTATAAACACCTTGTGGAGACTTCCTTTGTTTCTCTCACTGGCTGAAAGCAAACTCCCTCCTTTCATTCAACCTTACACGTCGGAGAGGAGGAGCAGAAAGCTCTCTCCGTTGCTGACGTGCTGTAGACAGGACCTGCCTCATATTTTTTCACATAAAAGATTGTGCCATTTGGGGCGGCAGAGTTGGCACGGCAGTTAGCCTTCACAGCGCCAACAATCGGGACTGGGGTTCGATTCCCGCGCTGCCTGTAAGGACTTTGTATGTTCTCCCCCTGTCTCCGTGGGTTTCCTCTGGGGGCTCTCCCACCATTCAAAACATGCCAGGGGTGTAGGTTAATGGGGTATAAATTGGGTGCCATGACTCTTGGGCCAAACCGTGTTGTATGTCTAATTTTTTTTAAAATACATTAAGTAGGGATCTCCTAACAGAGTACATGATGAGTATGTAAAATCTTTTTTTTTTAAAAAGGCAATGATCATACTGTAGCTAAAACTGTTCACTCCAGTTCTCCAAAATATATTACAAAAATATATTCCCATGCCTAGAAATCCGTTTCACACACACCCGTGGCATTAGTGTAGTTCCAGCAGACAACTATGCCTCAAGGTTCAGTGCCATTGGCAGGACACAGCAGACCAGTTATTTTAAATGGTCTATGCTGGTATCATGTTGCATGGTAGTCTTTTCCTATCATTCAACACTTCTTTCTCCTTGAGAGACTTACCTTAAATACCGTACAAGTCACCTTATACGATGACTCGTGCACAAGGCGACACAGAATTTCCATTTATAAGGTAGTTTTTGAGCTGCAGAATACTCACTGTATGAAACTACCCCAAGTCTGGCACTTACTACTGACCAATGGAGTGATGCTGTCACAATATTTCAAAAGCAATTTACCCAGTAAAAATGTTTAAATTTTGTTAGCATATTTTAAAATAAACCACTGTCAGCTGCTTTAATAGGTCATTTAAAGCCTGTGCAGCACCGAAGGCAGTCGGACTGGGCGGATGGACCCTGTGGGAGAGCACGGAGACTTTGCTGTTAAGGATCAGATTTTATATTCACCATATAAGACAACCCCTGGTTTTGGGGCAAAATTTTTAAGAATCAAAAACCGTCTTATACGCCAACATACACAGTACCTTTGTAATTCCTCATTACCACCATGCATTGGTGAGATCCACATTCTGGCCCCTCTCTAGATAATCCTCCTGAACTTGTTACCTTTATTCTATTTAAATGCAGCACGGTAACAGGCCTTTTCGGCCCACGAGTCTGTGCTACCCAATTTACACCCAATTAACCTCCATCCCTGGTACATTTTTTGAGGTGTCGGAGGAAATTGGAACCCCTAGGGAAAACTCCCACAGACATTGGGAGAACATACAAAATCCTTACAGACAGCGTGGGATTTGAACCCTGGTCCCGATCGCTGGCACTGTAACTACTACGCCAACCAACCATGCTGTCCTATTACTGACCAGATTTTATTTATGACCCCTACTTCTGGATTCCATGAAACAAAATTATATCCACACTCCCAAAATCCTGAATAATTTCAAGATAGTGACTCTCTCAGCCTTCCTCAACAGAGAGATCAAACATCTAATGGTTATAAGCTTTCTGGCCCCACCTTGTAAAATCTTGATCCATGCTTTCATTTGTTGAGGGAGAACATAGAAACAGGGCAGATCATAAGGCCATGCGTGGTCATTTTATAAAATCATAGCTGAACATTTTAACTGATTTCCACTTGCCCCATTCTATAATCCTTGTCTCCATGAGTGAACAGCCACAGCCCTCTGGGGCATGGACTGACACAGATCCATAATCTTTTCCTCATCCTGGTCTAAGAAGATGATCCCCGATGCTAGAAGTGTGATGCCGCACAATCCCACTTAACAATTTTATACTTTTCAATGAGATCACCTTTTATTCTTCTGAACCAAAGAATAAGACCATAAGACCAAAAGACATAGGAGCAGAAATAGGCTATTCAGCCCATCGAGCTTGCCAACTATTTAATCATGAACTGATCCATTTTCGCACAGCCCACTGCCCAGCCTTCTTTCCATAACTTTTGATGCTCTGGCTAATCAAGAACCTATCAATCTCTTTATTAAATACACCCAATGATCTGGCCTCCACAACCATCTAAGGCCACAAATTCCACAGGTTTACCACCATTTGGCTAAGAAATTCCTATGTATTTCTGTTCTAAGTGGACGCCCTTCCATCCTGAAGTTGTCCTAGACTCTCCCACCATGGGAACAACCTTTCTACATCTGCCCTGCCCAGGCCTTTCAACATTCAAAATGTTTCAATGAGGTCCCCCTTCATTCTCCTAAATTCCTCACAGGACTGCTCTATCATTTCAGGGATCGAGAATCTTAGGGAAGGAGACCCATGTGTTGTCTCACCAAACTAAAACACCACTTCCAATGTTGCCACACTCCTGCAGAACCACAAAGGAACACCACCCTAGAACTTTGTGGTCAGGCCTCAGGAAAAGGAGATCACATGAAGATTGCCTAAAGTATGCAACACCTTCCCAACTACCCCATCCCCCTCCCCACTGGAAAGTTTGAGATTGGAGGGGAGAGGCAAAGATTGCCAATTTTTTCATGAAGGTTGCACAATCTATGTCGTTGGACAGACAGATAAGTCAAGTATGATCCAAATGGTGCTACAGGCTAGATACAGTGGTGCTCTGTGATTAGTGAGGGATTACTTAAAGTGGTATGTGGGTGGAAATAAAAAGTTTGAAAACCACTGTTTTAATTGTATCTCATTGACTTGTTATGTGTTTGGTTTCATAACTCCAAAGAAAATGGGTCAGTGACAATTTTTCTCAAGCAAAACATTTCAGTAACAATTGGGTCCAGAGAAGTGATTCTCATCTTTCCCTTCCAACTCACACTTAACTTTAAATAATCCCTCACTAATCACAGAGCACCTATGGCATAGGGATTACTTAAAGTGGTATGTGAGTGGAAGGAAAAAGGTTGAGAACCACTGGGCTAGAAGCACTGAACAGTTCCCCCTTTTTTCTATGTACTATACCATATATACTCGTGTAAATGTCGAGTTTTTAAGACCATTTTTTGTTAAATTTATGGGGTCAACAATGACATGGATACTACGTTTGACTGCCGTAAGTACATGTGCCATTCAAGGCATTGAGAGTTCCAATGGGTGGGTGGATGGCCGGGACCGGATGATAAGTCTGCGTTCAGGGCATTGAGAGCTCTGATGGAGGGTGGCCAGGGTTAGTCCCCAGTCGAGGCGCCGGGTGTTCCATTGCGAGAGCGACCAGAGTCGAGGCAAGAATTTGTGGTCAAGGCGTCAGGACCACCGATGGGCAGACAACCAGGGGTTGGGTTGACTTTTACACACAATGAATGGAAAATACTAGATTTTTGGCCAAAAAATATTGGGAGTCGACTTTTACACAGTATCGACTATACCCCCCAATTGTTTATATGCAATTACTTCAATAGAAATACATGTCGGGCCACTGTTAAGCCTCTGTGTTTCACACTATAACAAAGAGTCCAGATGACTCCAGATATCATTTTAAAGGTGAAGTGTGATTCACAGAGAAAACGTTCAACAAACAATTGTGGCTTTTACTACAGACATGGTTAAATGCTGCCACCTTGTGGATATTTCAAACTCTTACAGTATACAAAATGGCCAGCTCACCAACCTTCCAGCAAGGTGTCTAAATGTCTCAACGCTCTGGTTTCCTGTTGCTGCTTCCCTTGTTGCAAGGACTGGAGGTACCGATTCAGGTTTGGGGAGTGGTGGAAGACAAACATCCCTCTCAGGAACCACATGCAACAGATTAGTGAGATCTCACCAGAGCGGCAAAGTTCGGGACAGGTCTTCCCCTCGACAGCCATCTCAAGACCACTCCTTAACTCAGTCCGAGTTGCCCGCACATTTCAGTAGTTCCCTCACCTCTGTTGCATCCTTCAGAAATCACAGCACATTGCAACAGCTCTCTCTCTCCCTGGATCCATTCATCTCTTCCTACATTCTCTCACACTGGCCTATTCCCTTCGGTTACCTGAGTTCTTCTCGAAACAATCTGTGGCTATTGGTAATGCACAAACATGGTGGAGAAACTCAGCAGGTCACGCGCCATCCTGAGGAAGCAAAAAGGCATTCAACGTTTTGGGCCTGGGCCCTGTAGTTGTTGGATTGGGAAGAGATTGGACAACTGAAGTTGCTTTCCCTCGAGCAAAGGAGGTTGAGGAGGCCTGAACAGAAGTGCACAAGATCATGAGAGTCAAAGATAAAATCATCAAAATCCTTTTCCAAGTTAGGGGTATCAGAAATAAGAGGGCGTGATATTAAAGTGAGGGGAAGGCTGTTAAAGGGGAGCTGAGTGATCGGTATTGTTTTAAAAGAGAGTGGATGCTATCTGAAATACCCTGCCCCAGATGGTGGTGGAATCAGCTACAATTAGTCTATTTGAAAGGTATTTCGACAGACACTTTAGTCAAGACATAGAACGCTATGATCCTAATGTGGGCAAATGGAATTAAGGTCAATGGCCATTGACGTGGTCCGTTGAAAGACCTGTTTCTGCACAGTATAATCCATTCCCACCCCTGTATCTCTGCCCTTAATTCTATTCTACCCCAGAAACAGAAATCATTCTTCTATCTCCACCCTATCAGAACACCATTCAGTTAAAAAGACTTGAAGTCTCCAAGGAATTCCTCTTCCAATCAGCCAGAGGGCCAACTCCTCATTCCAAGACATTATTCTTTTCCTCATTGCCCCAGCATCTGATACTAGACCCTACAAAACCACACACAACGTGAAGGGCAGGAATAAAAGTGATGGAGGTGATGATGTCTTTCATCGTCCCTGTAAATCAGTGTTTCAACAGGCACATGGATATTATGGAAGGGGAGGGTCCATTTCGTACCTGCTAATTAACCCTTCTGTTCAATCCATCTGCTCCGCCATTTCAAGCTACAATATTCCTTAAATAATTAATGCGCCCACGTGCTAGAGAAACTCAGCAGGCCCTGCAGCATCCATAGGAGGCAGAGATATGCAACCAACATTTAGGACCTGAGCCCTCGTCAAATTATGCTCTTTTCTGTATTAAATTCCATCAAGGGATCTGCAAACTTTCTTGTTTCATGTCCTTGAATACTCAGCTTCTGCATGCCTGGCTGAACAAAATGTCTGCGTCACCAGCCTTTGGTACACACCTGATGGATGGCTCCAAGGCTGCAGGAGCAGAACAGCACCACACTGGATGATTGCTTACATGGCGGTTAACGTTTCCCAGTACCTACCTCAGCCAAGTGGTCATTTAGCACTGGGAAATTTTTCACTTGAGCAAGAGCAGCACATGTTCTTAGGATGGCAGAAAGACGGTGGATTTCTGGTTCAGGAGGCAAGCAACAAATAACCTGAGTTTTACAGTTTCCTCCAAAAGCATCTTGGGTCAGCTGAGTTAGTTTGGATTCACTGCAACACAACAACACAAGAATAAGGTAATGATGTTCATGCCACACTCATATTCATCCTCACCATGATGTCTCGGTCACAGAAGTACAAAGAGTAATGATATCACTTCAAGATAACATGAATGATGTGAGATCTGGATGTCCTTATTCTTGCTTCACCAAGGGTGGCCTATAGATGCAGGAAGTGATTGGGAAAACAAGCAGAATGTTTTCATTTCTAATCAAGGAGTTGGCCACCGAAGTACGTGGGCTTTACTTCACTATTAAAAGACTTTGGCGAGACCACTTCTGGAGTACTGTGTACAATATTGCTTTTCTTATTAAGTAGGATGTTAATGCATCAGAAACAATTCCAAGAAGGTATAGAAGTCTAATACACGATCTTGAATAAGGAAAGGCTTGACAGGTTTGGATTTGAGTGAAGACAGTTACTCCGAAATTAGACAACCAGGGGGGGAGGGGGGTACTATTTACTCTAAGGGGGTCAGAAGTGGAGCATTTGAGAATTTTTACAACAGAGATTCACGATTAGCAAAAACAGATCGAGGGTGCGGTGTGTGCGCGCGCGAATATCATGCCAACGAGATATGCAGACACAAACAGGCCCTTCAGTCCATCCCATCAATGCCATCTGTTGATTAACAATCCATATTTGTTCCATTTGTCAGCACTGGGTCTGTCACCCTCTAGTCATTGGTGATGTGTTCCTGAATCCAGTTACCGTCAAGGTGATAAAAGCTCCATCACAAGTTCCCTCTAAAAAACATGCTGTCAAGTTTGAGATATCCTACAATAGGGCAAGGTTAACTATATTTTGTATGATTCCATCAGATTCCCCTCGACTCCTCTCCAAAGAACACAAACACAGCCTATCGAATCTCTTCTCACAAATGAAGTGCTCTATCTCAAGTAACATTTTCCTCTTATCACATCCAATTAACACCTTTTGTCTGTTGTTCTGGACTCCTCTCCCTCCCATTCTTCCTCCTTTATCTCCCCAGCATTTAATTTAGATGTTTGTGTATTGGCACTCACGATTTGAGGAAGGCCTCAGGCCCAAAACGTCGGTAATATAGCTTTATGTCCTATGGACGTGGCAAGACCAGCCGAGTTCCTCATCATTTCTGTGTTTTGTCTACAATCCCAGCGTCTGCAGACTGGCGTGTCTCACAATATTCTGGTGAATCTGCTCCGTACCCTCTCCAGTGCAACTGTGTCCTTCCTACAGCGTGACAGCCCAGGATAGATTGGAGGTCAATCCACAGGATCAGAAGAATGGCGGATAGGATCACAGGAGTCTCCCTGCTCTGCACTATCCTCCCCCCCCCCCCCCGACCCCCCAGTTATTGTTATCTACCAGGATCGTTATCTGAAGGAGGGGGCGCAAAATCATTGAAGTCTCCCTCCACCCCACACATGGCATCTTTCAGCTGCTCTACTCAGGGAAGAAATACAGGAGGATCAGATCCACCAGCACTCGGCTGAGGAACAGCTTTTTCCCATGGGCAGTGAAAATGCGGAATGGCCAAAGGAACAGCTCACGCTATCCATCCAAGTCTCTCATATGTACAAAAAAAATATTATTTATTTGTATATATGAATACATCATGTATATGTATTGTTTGTCTGTATGTGTGTCAGGTCTGGTTGTATGTTTGCATGTATTGTACTGAGGACTGGAGAATGCCGTTCCATACAATTGTGCCTTGTACAAGACTCCAGCTGTGGCCCATTAACCTACCAGCAAGTGCGTGGTATGTAAACGGGAAATAGAGCAACCTGAGGAGACCCATGGGGTCACAGGAAGAACTTCAAACTCCACACATCAGGATGGAAACCATGTGACAGAGGTGTGTGTCAGCAGCACTGAGACATGGTTAAATACCAAATGAGGTCTATTAGCGATGGCATCCCTCAATTCACAGCTGTTTTCAGATCAATCATACATTTATTGGCCTCAATACATTTTATATTTCTTAGAGCATTTCCCTGTTCTTACCTGTAATTAATAACTCTGTCTGGGTGAGGTGAACTGGCCAGATGGTTCACGACTTGAGAGAAGACAAGAAGTGACTTGTTCAGCAAAGAGCCTTCTTGAAAGTGTAACGTGTTCTTGTCCTCTGCAAGCACCTCTGCCCCCGGTAGTTCAATGATCTGCAGGGTTGACTTGGTGGCCTGGAGCCCATTGCAGTCTTGCTGCAGTATTGACATTCAGATACACAAGTCCAGCGTCAGTAAAGAGAGCAGGAGATGGAGCATCCTAATGGTGTATCGTATACACCCAGCCTACTGAAGTGCGACGTTTGTAGATGGGGAGAGGAAATTAATTACTCCCGCAGCACAACAAGAATTAAATGGTTAATAAAAGAATGGTCTGCGACAATATTTTGTCTCACATCCCTGCTCAAAGAAGCAGTTTAACTGCAACATGAACAAAAAGAGGGACGCTTTAGCTTGCTCTGGCAATCAATAAGGTCAAGGCCAATCCAATTATTGCCACATCATCACTTTCCAGCCCACTCCTCACAATCCTCGTGCATTTCACTTTTATTTCCCACATGTAACACAGTGGTGAACCAAGTGTACTACGGACCCTAAATCTGGCCAGAACTTTTTTTTTAAAGTTAGACGTACAGCACGGTAACAGGTCTTTCTGCTCCATATGCCCATGCCGCTCAAATACTCCAATTAACCTACAAGCCCTATACGTTCTTAAGGGAGAGAGGAAACTGGAGGAAACACACGCAGAAACGGGGAGAACGTGCAAACTCTTTACAGACAGTGCTGGATCAGAACCCGGGTCATTGGCCCTGTAATAGCATTGCGCTAAACACCATGCTAACCGTGCTGTCCTTCCTCACCTTCCTGACTGCTATGTGTTTAAAGGGAGCAGGATATGCACAGGTTTATCGGGGCCAGCTGCACACCCAGCCCACAGTCTGGAGCCTGACCCTGGCAACCTTCTGAACACTCAGGTCTCTGCGCAGGCTGCACTGGCACTGGGGACCAACTCATGCTCTAAACCAATGGATGCCGGATTTTAAGACCAGTTTTGAAAGGAAAAAATTCCTTTGAAGAATTGTGAACTTATTTATCAATTTGCCTCTTCCATCATTTGTGCGGAATCAAGATTGATGGAAGATCATTTCCCAATGATTCGTCCATGGAACACTGGGAACATTGTGCTTCCCAGCATTAAGGGATGTGCCCGCCTCCCCCCCCACCCCCCACCCAGTGGTACATAAAGAACTTACTGACTGAAAATTCTGGGAACTCACCACCTGCAGGTTGAGTTGTGTCACAACAGTGGCATGGCTGGCCACAGGTCCAAGGTCCATTACTGCTCCCGTGCGTCGTGCCCACCCTTGCTGGAAAATGGTGGTGGCATCCTCTGCTGAGGAGATGGTGATGCAGTTTAATCCCTGCAAACCAACACAGAGTGATCTTCACTGCTTATGCACAATTAACACTGTACCGGGGTTTTTCACTGACAAGAATCATTGGGTCCAACTTTTCGGTGTGTCTGGATCACAAATATCTGCTGGGGATGCATGTGACAAATACATTTAATGAGCAATGAGGGGAAACTCCCTTAATTTTTATATATCAGGTCACCAGCAATTCCACCCAAATGCCATAATTCAGAATCAGAATTAGAATCAGAATTATTGTCACAAAATTTGTTGTTTTGCGGCAGCGTCACGGTGCAAACATTTATATAAACCACCTTACAAAATAAATAAAAATAGTGCAAGAAAAAGTCAAAATAAGGCAATGTCTGTGGTTTATTGTTCATTCAAGAATCTGATGGCAGAGGGGAAACAGTCCTTGTGCCACTGAGTGCCCGTCTTCACATCCCTGTATTTTTTTCCTGATTGGGGCAGAGTGAAGAGGGCACAACCTGGGTGGTGGGGGTCCTTGAGGATAGAAGCCGATGTCTTAAGACACCATCTCTTATAGATGTTCTCGATGGAGTGAAGACTGATGCCCATGATGTTGCAGACCGAGTTAATAACCTTCTGGATTTTTTCATCCTGAGAGTTGGCATCTCCACACCAGACAGTGATTCCATCAGTCAGAATGCTTTCCACAGTAAACCTGTAGAAATTATCAAGAGTCTTTGGTGACATACCGAATCTCCTCAAACACCTCACAAAGTATATCCACTGGCGAGCCTTCTTCATGATTGTATCGACAAGGCTCCAGGACCACTCTCAGAGATGTTGATGCTCAGGAATTTGAAGCTCTTGATCCTCTCCACTGCTCACCACTTGATGAGAACTGGGTCGTGTTCTCCTGACTTCATCCTGAAGTCCACGGCCATCTCCTTGGTTTTGCTAATGTTGAGTGCTAGGTTGTTGGTGTGACACCACTCAATGAGCTGATCCATCTCCTTCCCTCCTGTGATAATTGTGGTGTCATTGGCAAATTTGTAGATAGCAATGGAATGGTGCCTGGACACACAGTTATGGGTGTATAGTGAAGATGAGTGGCCTGTCTGAGTTTTGCTCATGCCTTGACGAAGGGCTCAGGCCCGAAATATTGGTTATGTATCTTAGCTGCATACAGAACACTGCATGCCCTATTAAGTTTCGACAGCTTATTTGTGCATTGACTACAATCACAGTATCTGCAGACTTTCCTCAGGCCTTTGGTTGCCTGCTTTTCATCTTCCTTCTTTCGTACACATTTGTGGTTTTCCAATGGTCGGTACACTGGTGCTCTCCTGGTACTTTATGAACTTGGAAAAATCTCAACCAATGTCTTCCTGTAGCCACTTTCTCCAAAACCCTCAGGTTCATGCTATCGGAAACCGGGCAACTTGTCTGCCATTTGTTTTCCTGCACATTATCTCTCCTGATAGAGATTAATTATTTTTAGATTGCTGCACAATCAAGGAATTTTGCCGTTGCATGGCCAATCTAAAAAGGAATGTGCAGGAATTTTGAGTCAATTCCTGCACCGCGATTTATCCTGCAGGTCCCCTACAACATTTTGGTGGAAGCCTGCAGTATAAATCATACCGTAAAAATTCCTGCACATTCAACCACCGGGACTGTTGCACTGAAGGACTTACAGTCTAAAAAGGCACCCAGTGTGAACAACCACATGGGCAGTAATTATGTTAATTTTTTCCACGATTTTCTGCAGTCTAAAAAACATAATTGTAATTTTTTTTCTCCCCTGTTTGAAATTAGACAATCAGAAATCTTTGGGACATTTTCGGTGTAAATATACAGATGATTTTGCAGAATTATCTCCTGTGGGTATTTTTAGTGATTTCAATTGATGGCTTCACCAGAGCAACTGTACCTTTATGAATGTACCATCCTTTGCAGTACATGCTAGCTTCAAAGTGACAGGATCCAATCCACTGGAGTGCAGCAAATCCTTCAGCACCTCAGCGTAAATCTCATACATAGACATTGAAAGAGACCACATTGCAGTTTCCTGTAAATTCTGCAAGTTTGGTTTACCTAGAATTATAACGCAAAGAGAAAAAATAATTCATATCAATTTGTTGCAATTCAGTTCAGTTCGTTATGCAATCAAATCCATTTTCTTCATCAGACGACTCTCTCCACTGTCTTTTAGTTGCCAAACATTTTAACTTCCCTTACCATTCCCATGCTGGCCTCAACTTCATCCATTGTCAGTGTGAGGCCAAACATAAACTTGAAGAACAACACGTCACATTCCTTAACCCCAATGGCGTGAACATCGATTTTTATCATTTTGGGTAATCCCTATTTCCATCTGGTTCCAGTGTTTCCATAGAAGCACAGAAATGCTGGAGGAACTCAGCAGGAGGTAAAGTTAGATACCGTTTTGGGCCTGAGCCCTTCTTCAAGTTAATCATATATCTTTACTTCCTATAGATGCTGAGAGACCTGCTAGATCCTCCACCATTGCTGTGCTTTCACCACAATCACCACATCTGCAGACTTTCGTGTTTTACTCCCCTGTTTCCATCTCTTCTTTACCAGCTCTAATTCGTCCTTTTCTCTCTAACTTCTGGTGTTCTCTCCCTCTATGACTCACCACCTTCTCTCCAATACTGTATCATGTCTATGCCCATCCCAAGCTTCTAGCCCCTTCTTTTATTTCCCCCTCGATATGCTTGATCTCACCCCTTCCTACTTTAGTCTCAATCAAGGATTCCAACCCAAAACATTGACTGGCCATTTCTCCCCATGGATGCTGCCTAACCCATTGAGCCCCTCCAGCTATCATACAGAACACAGAATTACAGGGGAGATCAAGCAAAGGCAACATTATTTTCCTGGTGTGAGGCTTGTTCAAGATTCATCAACAATTTTAATGGGGTTGGGCCTGTATTATCAATTTAAGATCAAGAATGAAAGCTCCAAACATCTGATTGACAATTGGATTTTTCTGTATGCGTTGTGCAACTTCCACCAAACCTAAACCCTTACGAGATCTCGGCACTCTGTCAGTCCTTATCATTGGTTTGAATTGCCTACCAGTGAAGATCATGTATCATAGAATGCAAAGGCAGGCCCCTTTGGACTGAGCTGACCATCAAGTACACAGAGGCCTTGGTCTGCAGTCTTCCATATCTGATGAAGGGTCCAGGACCAAAACCTTTTACTTCCAATGACCTGCTAAGTTTCCCCAGTACATTTGTGCATTATACTCAACCCCAACATCTGAAGATATTCTTGTTTAACTTGCTAATTCAGGTGCTCATTTTGATTCTTCCAAGACATTTTGATAGAACCCACTTCCACTTGTCAAGCCCATAAAGCCCAGAAATCTTTGGAATTCCCTCATTCTCTTTAGCTCTCACTCCTACTTTAAGATTCTCCTTAAGACTTGCACCTTTGATCCAGCTTCTCCTCACCTCTCCTGACATCTAACCTTATGTGGCTTGGTGGAAGTGCGCCCTGTCAAAATGTTTTAGAAGGATCGGAATTGGAACTTAGAAGAATGAGAGGGGATCTCATAGAAACATTTAGAATTCTGAAAGGATTGGACAGAGTGGATGTGAATAAGATGTTTCCCTTGGTGGGTGAATCCAGGTCACAGTCTCAGAAATAGAAGGTACCCATTTAAAACAGAGATGAGGAGAAATTTCTTCAGCCAGAGGGTCGTGAATTTGTGGAATTCATTGCCACATCCAGCTGTGGAGGCCAATCATTGGGGGAGTTTAAGGGGAAGATTGATAGGCATCTAATTAGTCAGGGTATCAAGGGATATGGGGAAGAGTCCAGAATTTGAAGCTAAATGTGAGAACGGTTTAGCTCAGGGTGGAATTGTGGAGCAGACTCGATGGGCTGAATGGCCTACTTGTGTTCCTTTATCTTATGAACGTGAAATGAGCCCCTGAATTACTTGCAGGTGCAAGTTTTTTAATAGGAATGGGGAGTAAGAGGTTTGATGGCACACAAAGAAGTATCTTAGGATAACCTAAAGTTAACTTACAGAAACACGATAAGCTGCAGATGCTGCAATTGTAGCAAAAATACCAAAATGCTGCATCTGGTGGAGAGACTGGACGCAGACTGGGAGATCACTTTGTTGAGCACCTCGGCTCCGTCCACCGCAATAGCATGGATCTCCCAGTGGCCACCTATTTCAATTCTCCATCCCATTCCCTTGCTGACATGTGTGCCCATGGTCTCGTACTGCCAGAATGATTGGAGGAACACCTCATCTTCAATTGCGCACCCTCCAACCAGATATTATTAATATCGACTTCTAGCTTTCATTAAAACTGTCTCCCCCACCCCCTTCATCCCCTGTTGTATCTCCATTCCCTGTCTTCTTTCATATCGACATGATAAATTCTACCTAGGCCCTATCACATCCAATTAACACCTTTTGTTGGTCTGGATTCCTCCCCCATTGTTTGAATTCTGAGACTTTCAGATACATCCTGCTTCTGCCCTTTCTGATTTTTCACTGAAGGGCTCAGACCCAAAATGTCGGCAATATATCTTTGTCTCCTCTGGATGCTGAAAAGACCAGCTGAGTTACTCCAGTATTTCAGAGTTTTCACAAAAGGTAACTTATACCTTGCTTCATTAAATGTCCTGCTTCTCTCCAAAGGGCTCTAGGCACCAGGGGACTTACCAAAAATGTAGTCAAATGTTAGGGGTATGATTGCAAATCTGTCATTCTTTTCCCCAATTAATGTGTGCGACTTTCCAGAGTTCGTTTCACCAAATATGGCCACACAGACATTCATTCCTTTTGTGAATACGTTGATCAGGGGCTCCACAGTCTTGGTGAATATTTTCCGAGTGGAAACGCTCTGGTCAAAGACCTCTTGAAAACTGAAGGGATGGAAATGAGCCACAGTGAGATTTGGAATGGCTGAATGGTACTGCCTACAGGTGACCCGGTGCCCTGGTCACGGATGGCAAGTTTGGGGGAAGGGGAGAGGTACAGATGGAGAGACAATGGTGAGACCAGGGGATGCAATGGGAGCGTTCAGTCCTATGGAAAAGTGTGGACAAGCAGATTGGGGGTTACATGTCCCCTGACCCCAAGCTAAATCTGTGAGAGAAACGGAGTAAATTTTTGCAGAACTAACAAGGGCCAGAGTCAAAGAATAGGGTCAAGGCAATCGAGGTATTTGGGTGGCACAGATTCGTGGGCCTGTTACCATGCTGTATGCTTAAATTAAAAATTAATTTAAATTAAATGTCATGGACAACACTACCCCAAATCTTCCAAGGCCCAAAACAAAAAAGAGTCTGGAATGTTTTCTTAACTTATTCATTCCATGTATGTGCATTGGTGGCAAATGCCCATCATTGATATTAACCTTAACAGAGTGGCTTATGGGAGCAGTTCAAGAGTGGTGAAACAATCAGTCACGTTGGCATGATTCCAGAATCCCTTGCAGGTCATACCAGTCAAGGGTGAAAAACTTCCTTCCCAGAAAGGCCAGATAGTTTTTGTTTTAAACAACTTGGTGGATCACCGCGATCGCTTTGAATTTACATTCCCGAGACTCTGAGGTGGGATTGAAACTCCTGTCATTAGACCAACAAATCAGGCTTTTGGATACCAAACAAGGATTCAGCCCAGTCCAATTGCTTTAGCTTTTACTGTGAAGTCTGCAGGCCTGAGATTCCCAGTGAAATCAATGGCAACTCAGACTCTATAGGTAAATATGTTTGCCATTGTGAAGTAGATGCCAACATCTAAGACAATCCTCAAAACTTAAAAAATGTTACCTTAAAATGGGGTCTTCTCATACACCAGATCTAAAATCTGAACCTTGCCCTCGAAGTCTCAACACCACTGCCATCTTCCCGCCAGCTCTGATGCAATCTCAAGCGTGTCCTATTAGTTATCAACAAAGTCTCAGCACTCCCCTGCAGGGTCCATCTGCCCAGTCTGACTGCCAAGGGCTCTGTAAAAGCTTTAAATGGCCTGTTACAGGAGCTGACAGTTATTTATTTTAAATTATGTTAATAAAATTAAAACCTTTACATGGTAATTTGGTATTAAGATATTGTGATTTTCTTTTAACAGCATCCACTGATCGATGGTAAGTGCCAGATTGGGGGGCATCTTATGCGAAGGGTGTCACTCAAAACCTCTTTTTTAGGTGGAAATTATGGGGTCATCCTATACACTGGCATAAACCCCATAATTAAATTTAGACATGCAGCACAGTAACAAGTCCTTTTGGCCCATGAGCCCATGCCAGCCAATTTCACCTAATTGACCTACAACCCCTGAAACGGTGGGTAGAAGCCGGAGCCCCCGGGGAAAACCCACACAGACACGGGGAGAACATACAAACTCATTACAGACAGCGCAGGATTCTGAACCTGGTCCTGGTCGCAGGAGCTGTAACAGCATTGCACTAACCGCTACACCAACCGTGCCAACTTTTTGTTTCTCAGTGTTTTATTCTGGACATTAGAAATTTCATGGAGAAAACCCCCTTTCTTAGCCCACAAAATACCTGCTGGAGGCGTCTCCTCCTAAGGCTGTGTAGATGGTCCTGGCTTCTGCTGATGTCTGCAAACTGTGGCCTTGTTCTGGACTGCATGCTGGTTGGATGCGGCCCACCACATTGATGTTCATTTTGCACCCTATGAACAGTCAGAGGTTGCTGTTTGTAAAGTGGTAGCATTGAATTGATGCTCTGGTAATGCTTGGCACTGGGACCTCAACTTCTTAACATTTATCAGAGGAGTCACGTGATGGTAGTGGCCGGTAGGGTAAAAACCAACCCTTTCCCGAAAAGAAGAAAAAAAGTTAAGAAAAGACAAAGTTCAATAAATATAAAATATAAGAAATAAAAGATAAAGTTGCAGAGAAGAGAAAGAAGATGGCACCTAAGAAGGACAAAGTAAAAACAACGGGGAAAAAAAAGAAGAAAAGACACTAGAAAAGAAATGAGAAGGCCTTATCTACACGAAGGAACAGGGAGCCGTGGTGGCGAAAAGCACCCGATCTCCAAGGTTGGTGTCGACCCTGCGGAGTCACGACCCCTCCGACTGGTGTACTGCAAAAATGGCTCTCTGAGCCAAACAAAAGTGCGCAATCTAAGGTAAAGGAAAACACTGACAGGAGATGGGCTCAGCCGAGGAGAGGGCAACCACGATGCAACCAGCTTAGGGACGCCCGACACCAGGGCTCTCAGCTGGAAGATGAGGAAAGCGGCAGGAGGGGGGGTGAAGTACCAGGTGAGAAAGAAAGTCAACAGAGTGAACGGAAAGAGGACCAGCAGCAGGAGGCTCAACAGATGAGCAGCTCAGAAGGAGAGGACCAACAGCAAGAGGTCAAGCAAGAAGAGGCCCGACAAAGTGAGACAAGTAACTCATCAGAAAAATCAGAAGAGACACAGACACAAAGAAGAGAAGAAGACACAAACACAGATACAGACAGAGAAGAAGAGGAAGAAGAAGACCAAGATCTGCACAGAGAAATAGAAGGTAAAACTGATGAACAGAATATAGATAAAGCTTTTTTTCAAGAACAAATGAGAGCATTAAAAGAATGGTTGTCATTAGAATTTAGTGCAATTAAAAGAAAAATGAAAAGAACAGAAGATAAAATGCAAAGGTTAGAACTGGTCATGACAGAAATAAGGAAAAGAGTAGAAAATGTGGAAGAACAAGAAATGGCTGTAGAAATGGAAGTAAACGACTTAAGAGGAAAATTGGAAGAAAATGACAAAAGTTGTTAGCTCAGAAAATTGATATGTTGGGAAATTATAGTAGGCGAAACAACATAAAAATAGTGGCCCTAAAGGAAGATGAAGAAGGCACAGATATGAAGGAATTTATAAAAGAATGGATCCTGGGAATGACAGAAATAGAGGAAGGAATGGAAATAAAAAGGGCA
Organism: Narcine bancroftii; assembly: GCF_036971445.1. Lineage (NCBI taxonomy): Eukaryota > Metazoa > Chordata > Chondrichthyes > Torpediniformes > Narcinidae > Narcine > Narcine bancroftii. The sequence goes on from NC_091480.1 coordinate 13,258,018, forward strand.
CATAAAACACTAGCTCCAAAACCACAGACACATCAAAAACCAAAATCCATTTTAGTAAAATTTTTGAGATATATGACAAGAGAAAATATACTGGAGCGGGCAAGGAATAAAATTAGAGAAGACAATAAACCATTGGAATACAAGGGTCAAAAATTATTTTTTTACCCAGACATAAATTTTGAACTCTTAAAGGAGTTTAATACAGCAAAATCGATCCTATGGAAAAAAGGTTATAAATTCATGTTAAGACATCCAGCAGTGCTTAAAATATTTATCCCCAGGGAGCAAAACAGACTGTTCTTGGATCCGGAGGAAGCACAAGAATTTGCAGAATGTTTGCAGGTCAGAAGGAGAGATGAAGAGATGTAACAAGAATGAAGAACGGTGATAAAATATCTTTATAAAAATGTAAAAACAATGTATATGTAAAGAACTAGAGAAGGGAAGGAAGGAAGTAAAGGGAAAAAAAGGGAGAACTTTGTTATATGTGTAAAAAAAGTGTTTTCTGTGGAGGGTTGGGGGGGGGAGAGAATAACCGTCACTGCGAAATCACTTGACATTTGTGAGCAGGATCGCAATCCAAATGGAAAGGGAGTTGTGGTTGCCCAGCAAGGGATAAGGGGCAACTCAAAGATGGGGGGTATTTGGGGTTAAAGTAATATTGGGTATGGGAGTTGTTGGAGTATTTTATGTTTTAAATGTGTTGTCAGACATTGAGTTTAAAAAGGGAAAACTGAGAGATGAAAATGGGGAAAAGGGGGATGGTGGTGGTGAGGAAGCGGAAATGAGGTGTAAACAGCATATGAGATGGCCACGTTCAACTATATGACTATAAACATTAATGAAATACATAACCAAATTAAAAGGAAGAGGCTATTAAATTTACTGAAAAAATAAAAAATAGATAAAGCATTTGTGCAGGAAACACATCTAACTGAAGCGGAACATAACAAATTAAAGAGAGACTGGGTAGAGCACGTAACGACAGCATCATATAATTCAAAAGCTAGAGGTGTAGCCATATTAGTTAATAAAAATGTACCAATCAAAATAGAGGAGGAAATAATAGATCCAGTAGGGAGGTATGTAATGATAAAGTGTCAAATATATTCAGAATTTTGGAATTTGCTCAATATATATGCACCTAATGAGGAGGATCAAAAGTTTATGCAGGATATTTTTTTGAAGATTGTAGATACACAAGGAAATATATTGATAGGAGGGGATTTTAACCTTAATTTGGATCCAATGTTGGATAAGACTGAACAAAAGACAAGCAAAAAGAATAAAGTAGCCAAATTTATGGTAAAATCAATGCAGGAAATGCAACCTTTGGATATATGGAGGAGACAACACCCAAAGGAGAAGGAATACTCATATTATTCGAGTAGACATAAAACAACCTGTTGTCGGCCCATATTCAAGGGAGAGTTAAGAAAACTGAATATAAAGCTAGATTACTATCTGATCATTCACCTCTGTTATTAGCAATAAAACTGGAGGACATCCCACCAAGAGCATATAGATGGAGGTTAAACTCCATGCTACTTAAAAGGCAGGAATTTAGAGAGGTAATTGAATGGCAAATTAAAACATAATTTGAAATAAATATGGAATCAGTGAAAGACAAATTTATATTATGGGACGCAATGAAAGCCTTCATTAGAGGGCAGATAATAAGTTATGTAACTAAGATGAAAAAGGACTACAATCAGGAAATAGAGCAGTTGGAAAGGAAGATAGTAAGTTCAGAAAAGGAACTAGTAAAAAGGGGTGATATAATGAAAAGGAGAGAATTGGCGGACAAAAAAATAAAATACGAAACATTACAAATGTACAAGGTGGAGAAGAACATAATGAAAATAAAACAAAAGTATTACGAACTGGGAGAAAAAACACATAAAATATTAGCCTGTCAACTTAAAACAGAACAAGCTAAAAGAACTGCATTGGCATCAAGGAAAAAGGACAAACAAATTACATATAATCCAATAGAGATTAATGAGAACTTTATATATGAACAATTATACCAAACTGAGAACGAGGGGAAAGATGATAAAGTGGAAGAGTTTTTAGCTAAAATTGAACTGCCGAAATTCCAAGAAGAGGAACAAAACAAAGTGATAAAACCATTTGAAATAGAGGAAGTACAGGATAAATTAAAAAAGCTGCCGAACAATAAAACGCCTGGAGAGGATGGATTCCCAATAGAATTCTATAAAACATTTAAAGAGTTATTAATTCCTCCTCTCCTGGAAGTAATGAACCAGATAGAAGAAACACAAAACTTGCCAGATACATGTAAGACAGCAATAATTACAGTAATACCAAAGACAGGGAAGGATCCCATTAAAACCAGCATCATATAGACCAATATCTCTACTTAATTCAGATTATAAGATAATAATGAAATTATTAGCAGATTGGCCGATTGTGTACCAAAAATAGTAAAAGATCAAACTGGATTTATTAAGAAAAGACGAACAGCGGATAATGTCTGTAAACTTATTAATCTAATTCATGCGGATCAAGGAAATAAGAAGCCAACAGTGGCTGTTGCTTTAGACGCAGAAAAAGCCTTTGACAGAGTAGAATTGAATTATTTATTCAAAGTATTACAGAAGTTCAATCTACGAGAAAAATATATTAATTGGATTAAAGCATTGTATAATGGACCATTGGTGAAAGTGAATGGATATGTATTGAACCAATTTAAATTAAGTAGGTCAACTCGACAGGGATGTCCATTATCCCCCTCATTGTTTGCTTTAGCAATAGAACCATTGGCAAAACTGATAAGAACAGAAAATAAAATAAAAGGGATAAAAATAAAGGAGGAGGAGTGTAAAATCAGTTTATTTGCAGATGACATCATAGTATACTTAAAAGAACTAGAAATATCAATTAAAGAATTACATAAGAAATTGAAGGAGTATGGAGAAATATCGGGGTACAAGATCAACGCAAATAAAAGTGAAGTGATGCCAATGAGTAACGCAGACTATACAGAATTTAAAAAAGAATCACCATTTAAATGGCAAACACAAACAATCCAATACCTAGGCATTAGGTTAGATAATAACTTAAGCCACCTGTACAAACTAAATTATCAGCCACTAATAAAGAAATTGAAGGAAGATTTAAAACATTGGAAAGAATTACCGCTAACATTGATAGGGAGGGTAAATTGCATTAAAATGGATGTCTTCCCAAGGATACAATACTTATTTCAATCGTTGCCAATTCCCTTAACAGAGAAATTCTTGAATGAACTAAAGAAAATAATAAGGAAATTCTTGTGGAAAGGGGGGAAACCGAGGATAGCGTTAGATAAATTCACAGAGAGGTACAACCAAGGTGGTTTGCAGTTCCCAAACTTTAAAAATTATTATCGAGCAGCACAATTAAGGTATTTATCAGATTTTTACCAGACAAGGGAAAAACCAACTGGACTAAAATAGAACTAGATAAAATAGGGGAGAAGGTACCGGAACATATACTTTATAAGTGGAATGAAAAGCTGGTGCAATATAAAAGCTCACCAGTATTGCATCATTTACTTAATATATGGAAAAAGATCCACTTAGAAAGAAAAAAAATGAATTACCAAATACTAAAATTGTTATTGACACAAAACCCACTAATCCCTTTTACAATAGATAACCTTTCCTTTAGAGAATGGGAGAGAAAAGGAATCAAAAGAATAGAAAATTGTTTATTGGGAAATAATTTATTAAAATTTGAACAGTTGAAGGACAAATATGGAATAACTCACGATTCAATGTTTGCATATCATCAACTGAAAGCTTATTTAAAGGATAAATTGGTAAACAGTCTGAGATTACCAGAAGGAAGCAGCTTTGAATATGTGATTACAGACACAATGATAATTTAAAAATATATTATGAACATGTACATTAAGCTGCAAGATGAGGAAAATGATGAAATAAGCTATAAACCTAAACAAAAGTGGGAAAAGGATTAAAACATAAAAAATTAAACATGGGAAAAGTTATGTTCTGGAATTATGAAGAATATAATAAACGCATGATACAGTACAATTGGATACACAGGTTATATATCACGCCTCAAAAGTTAAAAGAATGGGATCCAACATTATCAGATAGATGTTTTCGCTGTAAGAAGGAAATGGGAACAAAAGTACATGCAATTTGGGCATGTAAGAAAGTGAAAATGTTTTGGGAAGATCTAAATCAGATATTAAATAAAATCACAAAAAATAACATAACAAAAAAACCAGAGATCTTTAATCTAAGTAATATAAGAAGTAAGGAATTAGGCCTCAAATTGAATAAAGCGCAAAAAAGATTTATTGTGATAGCCTTAGCAGTAGCAAAAAAATGTATAATGTCAACTTGGAAAATGGAAGAGAGCCTGAGAATACAGCAATGGTACAGAAATGAATAAATGTATTCGACTGGAAAAAATAACATATAATTTAAAAAATAAAGTCACATTATTTGAACAAATTTGGTAACCATATATGGAACATAACAGAGAGGGCTTGCCTCAGACCTCCACCCCCTAAAATGATAAGACTTGATCCAGTGTGTAAAAGTAGATGACACATTTTTCTTATTTATTTTCATTGTGTGATGACATTGTTTCATGGTTTTATTGTATTGTATATGTTGAATATTTATTGGTTTTGGAGGGGGTGGGAAGGGGGGAGGGAGGGTAGGGGGTAAAAAAAGGGAGAAAATGCCACTGTGTATATTTAATGAGAAATGTTTTTATATACTTTGGTTGATACGGTTCACAGTGTGAAAATTTTTTTTTAATATTTTTAAAAAAACTTAACATTTATGTCATAATTTGGATGAGAGCACCTCAGCTAAGTTTGCTAAATTTGATGATGCCACAGAGTTAAGTGCCACAGTAGATTCCATGGAGGACATAAACCAGTCTCAGGAAGACACAGACAGGTTAGGTGAGCAGACGGACAGAATGTAATGAAAACAAAAACAAAAGTGGATCATCTAAACAGTGAGGCTATAGATCTCTGAGATCCTCATTTAAGAAAGGATGTGCTGACATTAGAGAGGGTTCAGAGGAGGTACACGTAGATGATTCCTGGAATTAAAAGAGTGTTTGACAGCTCTTGGCATGTACTCAATGGAATTTAAGATTTAATCTCATTGAAACATTCCAGGTTTTGAAAGCATGGACAGAGTAGATTTAGAAAGGGTGTTTTCCACGGTACGTGTGGTAAACTATTGATATGCTATGATCAGCTGCTCCCGAGACCGACCCTACCCATAGCCCTTTGCATGCCTCCCATTCCACTCTGCCTTGATCAGTCAATGAGGTTGACAGCTATTCCAGTCTATAGTTAATAAAGCCAATCATTCTCACAACTTCGGTCTTTTGTGATTATTGATGGTGAGTCAGTAGGAGGGTCTAGAACAAGAGGGCACAACTTCGGGATTGAAGAGTGCACACTTAGAACATAGATCCGGGCAAATTTCTTCAGCCAGAGGGTGGTAAATCTATGGAATTTGTTACCATTGGTGTTGTGGAGACCAGGTCATTGGGTGTATTTAAGTCAGGGATTGATAGGTTCCCGACTAGTCAGCGCATCAAAGGTTATGGGGAGAAGGCAGTGGGGAATATGGATCAGCTCATGATTAAATGGTGGGGCAGACTCAATGAACTGAATAGCCTATTTATGCTCCCATGTCTTATGGTCTAATGATCTCATGGTCTCAGAGAGATCTGAATGTCCCTTTCCACTGTAAGTTATTAGGAAAGCTAACAGTGTGTTGTTATTTATCGCCAAGAGGGATTAATTACAGAAGCAGTTAGTTTGTTCATTAATTAAGATCATTGGTGAGACCACATCTGTGGTGCTCTTGTTCCTGGTCTTTTTATTAAGGAAGGTTGCAGTTCAAAAAAAAGGGTTACTAAACTGATATCTTGGCAGGTTGTCTCATTGGGAAAGGTTGGTGAGACTGGAACTATATCCACTGAGGTTTAGAGGAGCAAGCGAGAATTTCATCGCAATATATCGATTCCTGTGGGGTCTTGACAGGACAGAGGTGGAGACAATATTTTCTCTTGTAGAACTCAGGGTTACTGTTTAAAGTTACAGACTCATCTGCTCAAAACAGAGATGGGATGAATATTTTTCTCTCAGAGGGTCACAAGTCTTCAGAACTCTCTTTGTCAAAGCAGTATGAATATTTCTTTTTGGCCAGAATCGGGAAAATTAAGGGTAAAACGTGAATTGAGAGGGCTGTCACATCAGCCATAAACGTTATTGATTGGCGGAGTCGATCTGGGGGACTGAAAGGTCGGCACAAGCTCCTAAATTGCGATCTGGAGCTCGGTTTGCCATTGGATCCAACAGGAGTTTTTGTGGCTGAAGAGGCTGCGTTAGCACTGGAGGAGAATCCACAGTCACTCAGTGACCCTGGAGGGTCTCTTTCTCTTACTGTAAGGGGGTGGGGAGGGGCATGACACTAATTGCCACTCAGCCTTTCGGCAGGCAGGAGGTAATTTTGTGTAATATTACTTGTTCTGTACTATTGCATGACAATAAAAGAATCTTGAATCATAAATTGCTTACAATTAGGGGTGGACAACAAGCACTGGTGTGTCTAGTGACACCTCATGCCAAGAACAAATCTTCTCGACCAGCCTGAAAGAATTCAACACAAGCCAAAGACAAAAGTCTCAGCTCTCGTAACGTTTCCCTTTTCCTGTGCACTCCAGTCCAGCAAAGGTCACCAAAATTTCATATAAATATAACCTTACCTTTTAAGCCCTGAACTTGCAGCTGTTCGGTAAGGTTTTGATCTTTGATTCCTCAGCTTCCAGTCATTGCAATGTGTAGTATGTATACTGCTGTTCCCCTGGTAACATTAGCAGGGAAAGCGTGCTCCACCTCCTAACTTCAGCCCGGTCCAATTGCCATAAGGCTTTAGCTGCACAATGTGGCCCTCCAGGTGGGATGATCCACAATCCCAGTTACAAGAGGGAGGTCAGAGAAATTATGGTGGTGAGGGGGGAAACTACACCAGCCTTAGGCAAAATATTTAGCCCCTAAACCTGTGTCAGGCTGTGGCTAAACACTCTGACTTTCACGTCTCTCAGGCAATTTCGTTCAAAATCGAAAAGCAGAAATTACTCATCTGAAGTTGGCTGTAATTCCGCAGGTTGTGGTTCGATTCTCACATGACTAAGAACATTATATAATATTACATTTCACAGATATTAAATTTTGTCAGAGTTGATCAGTTCTTCAAACATAATATAAATTTGTGAAAATGTGGATTCAAGTCTCTCCTTGGCAGCATAAAATTCTAGGCTGTCCCTTCAGCAGGGGAATTGTAACACTGTCTTAAATTTACATTTAGACATACAGCATGGTAACCAGTCCTTCCAGCCTACGAGCCCGTGCAGCTCAATTACATCCAATTAACCCACAACCCCAGTATATTTTGAATGGTGGGAGGAAACCAGAGCACCCAGAGGAAACCCATGCAGACACGGGGAGAACATAGAAACTCCTTGCTGACAGCGCCGGATTTGAACCCCCATCGCGGGCACTGTAACAGCGTTGTGCTAACCGCTACGCGAACCTTGCTGCCCCCGCCTTTTCGACAAGACGTTAGCCTGGCTTGGCACGCAAGTTGCTGGTCGAACTCAAAGAGTTGAGCAATATCAGTGGGAGAAAAAGAATGGTCAAAATTCCAGCCTGAAGCTTTGACCGTTCTTCTCTCACTGATGCCGCTCAACCTGCTGACATCCTCCAGGAGGCTGTTTCTCCAGATTCTACAGTGTCCTGAGACCAGCTCAGGTGAACATCGAAGGGTATCAGGGACAAGAACAAAAGTGATATCCTCAGTGAACAGTTCAACATTTTTCTGTTGTAATAAAAGCAATGAAACGCTGGAGGAACTCAGCAGGTCTCACAGCATCCATAGGAGGCAAAGATATATTACCAAAGTTTCAGGCCTCAGGGTGAGTGATCTCTTGATCAACATTTCTAAAACAAATCTTCTGCTTATTTAACACTGGGGAAAAGCTAAAATAATCTCAAATTCTCAATAAATTAAAGTTTAAATGCATGGTGAAGGAAATAGAAGTTCTAATTTATCTTCTGAACATACGTTGAACCATCTTTTAATAAATAAACCAGTAGTACTTACATCAACAATGATGAAGTGTTTTGAGAGGTTGGTGATGAAGCAGATCAGCTCCTGTCTGAGCAGTGACACGGATCCATTCCAGTTCGCTTATCGGAGAAACAGGTCTATGGTGGATGCCATCTCACTGGCTCTACACAAAGCCCTGGAACACCTGGACAGAAAAGATGCCTTCATCAGGATGCGCTTTATCGACTACAATTTGGCATTTAACACCATCATCCCCTCAAAACTGATCAGCAAACTCCAAGACCTGGGAGTTAACACCACTCTGCGCAATTCGATCATGGATTTCCTCACCTCCAGACCACAATCAATGAAGAATGGTAAGAACTTCTCCTCCACAATCTCCACCAGTACTGGAGCACCACAGGGCTGTGTTCTTAGCCCCCTGCTCTACTCACTTTACACCTATGACTGCATGGGTCAGTATGACAATAATACTATCTACAAATTTGCTGATAATGCCATGGTAATGGGTTGTATAAAGGAAGGGGATGAGTCTTGGCTGAATGGTGCACTAACAACACTAAGGAGCTGATTGTTGATTTTAGGTAAGGAAAGTCAGAGGTTTACAGTTTACAGTCCAGTGATCAGAGGTGGAGAGGGTGAGCAAATTTAAATTCTTGGGAGTCACTAACTTGGAGGATTTTTCCAACACACCAACGGTATTGTAAAAAAAAACACGTCAGCACCTCGACTTCCTCAGGAGTTTGCGGAGGTTTGGTACGACACCAGAAACCCTGGCAAATTTCTACATAGGTGTGGTTGAAAGTGTGCTGACCAGCTGCATCACGGTCTGGTATGGGAACACCAATACCCCTGGGTGTAAAGCCCTGCAAAAGGTAGTGGACACAGCCCAGGACATTACAGGCAAAATCCTCCCCATTAATGAGTACATCTATAGGGAACGCTGCCATTGGAAAGCAGTAGCAATCATCCAGGATCCACACCACCCAGCATCCACTCTGTTCTCTCTGCTGCCATCAAGAAAGAGGTCTAGGTACCACAAGACTCACACCACCAGGTTCAGGAAGAGCTGCTACCCCTCCACCACCAGACTCAACAAAATCAATCAGAGATTCACTTAAGGTCTCTTATTTGTGCACTTTATTGATTGCTCTCTCTGTATTGCACAGTTTCTTTACATTCATTATCTGTTTACAGTTCTTTTATTTATTTACATGTTTATGCTGTGTACAGTTTATTTTGCACTGCCAATTAGGGGTAATTCTGCCGTACCCGCAGGATAAAGAAATCTTAGGGTTGTCTGTGAGGTCATGTATGTACTCTGACAATAAAACTGAAATCTAAAGGGCAAAACTAAATTTGGTACTTTAATTTCATTTGGAAACTACAAAATTGCCTTCATGACATTACCACTTTAACCCTGAATGGTGACATAGTTTGCAGCTGATTATGACACACTGGTGTGTTACATGCAGGGAGGGGTGGAGAAAAAGGGCCAGAGGGGGAGAGAGCAAGAGGGGGGAGTGGTAGGGAGAAAAAGAGAGATGCAAGAGGCGAAAAAAGAGAAGTGAAAAAAAAAGAAGGGAAGAGGGAGAAAGGTAGATTGAGGAGAAGGGGAAAGGAAGAAAGAAAAAAAAAGTAGACCACAAACATGTGAGGAGTTTCAAGAGCAACGGAGAGGCAGAATGGCACTGAACGCAGTTCAAGTAGAGAATGGAAGGCCAGTCCTGAACAGCCACGAAAGGTAACGTTTAAACAGTTTCACAGAGTTGACAAAAAAAGAACCTAATATCCACAAATGAGCAGGAAATGAAACAGTGCTCCTTGAGGTGGTTCAGTAGCTTTTAATGGTATTTTAACGTAAAAGAGCAATCTTTCATAAAATGACAAAATCTTGATTAAGTCCAAGGGTAAAATTTAGGCTGAATTTCTCAAGAAACGTGCAAAGAATTATTATTTGCCTTCTGGAATCAGAAGTAACACAAAATGCTGTAAGGTATTTAGAACCTTTTGGAAAAAAAATTGCAGTCATTAAACCTTTCAGAATATTCCAATCGATTTAACGATGAATCAAATAAGATACTTAATTCTTTAAACATTTCCCTAAATACTCAAATGAAAACATTGTTGTAAAATAGGAAACACAACAGCATTCCCACATCATCAATAGTATAAGGGGAAAATAATCTGCTTACAACACCTGACAGATCCTCACCTGACATGCATTATTACTGAGCTACTGATTATACCTTAAGTACGAGTTGACTTGCTTTGATAGCACGTAAGGCAAAGAAATAACTTTATCGCAGTACAATTCAGAAATAATGAAATGTCAGTAGCAACAAATCCTCCGCTCCTCTCCAATTTGGGATACGTGATACCTGCTTAAGGACAGGCCCTCAAAATATTCAACAAAAAAAGGGATTTCACATATTCTCTTAAATTATTTTAAGACATATCTTCAAGATCAGCAAGCTCCACGAGATTTCTGCCATCAATAAAATCTCTGCTTTGATCTGTGCATAATCCTGCATTATTACTAATATCACTCCCCCATAATTAATTACTTTTTTTTAACATTTAGTACTATTTGTGATATTGTAGTAGTGATGTAAAAATAAGTGTATGGCTGCTATGGAAGATGGATAGATGCCTAATAGCTTGAATATGCCTGAGTCTGTCTGATCTCAGAAGCTAAGCAGGCTCAGGCCTGGTCAGTACTTGGAGGGGAGACTGCCTAGGAACACAAGGTGCTGTAGGTTTCTGTGAGGGGTACTGGACAACATGGTGATTCTTATGGTAGACAAAAGATATAGAATTTAATGTATGTTACATTCTAAATGTAGTATTACATTCCAATAATGGAACCTTTACCTGTTTTATAGTATTCTTTAATAAATAAGTACATTGTAGAAATTATACGACATCCCTCGTCACTCAATCATTCTTGTTTTTATTTCTCTTGGTTTTTATCTCTGGCCTTGGCATTTCAAGTTTATTTATCATCTGACTGAACAAGGAAACCCGACGAAACACCTCGGTGCCACACACTACAAACACGCGTACATCCAGAGAAACAATACAGAGGCACAGTACAGTATACAAATATTAAAATAAGTAAATATTATTGTTTAAAAAATAGTTCAGTCACGGGAGGGTTTGTATGAGCAGTTTGTCAGTCGTTCAGCAGTCTCACTGCCCGTGGGAAGAAATTGTTTCTCAGCATGGTGGTTTTGGCTCTGACACTCCTGTATCTCTTGTCACTCCCTTCAGCTATTTTCCAAGTTACGAACGCCGTCAAGTCCAGAAATAAACCTGAACAAATAGAACTTTGATAACGTAGGGAGTATGTGAGATGATTTTCCAGTTATATCCCATTGAACCAGTGGAATTCTTAAATGTAGTGTTCAGGAACTGAACAGCAACAAATAGTTCAATAACGTACAAACAGCGAGAGGTGCATTAATAGTTCTAATTACCGCATATGCAAAACCATCTTAGAATTACTTATCATTCAACCCATGAAGTACAAAGGAAAACCAGGAAGGTTGGATGGTCTCCAATACTATAGATGCTTACTGCGAGCTAACACAGCAAAAGTCTAAAGTTCTACAACTTTTTACTTCAGTTAATCTGAATGGATGGGTGATATTAATTTACACTGAGAAAAAATATACTAATTATGTTCTTCATTATTCCACTGTTCATCACAACCAAGCCCATAGAACAAAGAGCAGTACAGGACAGGAAGTCCTACGATATCTGCATCAAACTAAATTTCCACTGCTTGCACACATTCTTTCTCTTTCTTTTTTCTTTGGCTTGGCTTCGCGGACGAAGATTTATGGAGGGGTAATGTCCACGTCAGCTGCAGGCTCATTTGTGGCTGACAAGTCCGATGCGGGACAGGCAGACACGGTTGCAGCGGCTGCAGGGGAAAATTGGTTGGTTGGGGTTGGGTGTTGGGTTTTTCCTCCTTTGTCTTTTGTCAGTGAGGTGGGCTCTGCGGTCTTCTTCAAAGGAGGTTGCTGCCCGCCAAACTGTGAGGTGCCAAGATGCACGGTTTGAGGCGATATCAGCCCACTGGCGGTGGTCAATGTGGCAGGCACCAAGAGATTTCTTTAGGCAGTCCTTGTACCTCTTCTTTGGTGCACCTCCGTCAGGGTGGCCAGTGGAAAGCTCGCCATATAACACGATCTTGGGAAGGCGATGGTCCTCCATTCTGGAGACGTGGCCTACACACATTCCTTCTATTCCCCTGCATATTCACATGTGTATCTAGACTGGCCCCTTTAGGACTCTGCTCAAAGTTTATGGCCCCCTTCCCTGTGAGGCAATCAAGTTTAGATGGTTTATTCCTTAATTCTCTCCTACCGAGATCATTAAAAAAAACATAAAGATTATTTTATTTCAGTCCGTGGACCACTTTAAATGTGCTGTGGTCTCTGGGGATGCTACGATAGTGCCTGCTTCCATTAACACCCCTGGCACCCCTGGTAGTGCAAGAAAAAAATGTACCCAATGTACACATGTAAACAAATAAAGAAATGTAAACAAATTGAATGTGCCATTCAGAGTGAAAAAAAGTGCAAAAGTAAGATTGCAAAAGAAAGATTGCAAAAGAACAACAAAGAACTAATTCTTTAGAATAAATAAATATTTCAATCACAAGTGCTGGAATTTGTCTACAATCCTAAATCACTTGCCCTATTCAATAACAAAGAAGGCAAGACTTGGTGAAGAGTTTGAGGAGATTCAGTACGTCACCAAATTTCTACAGGTGCACTGTGCAGAGCGTTCTGGCCGATTGCATCACTAACTGGTGTGGAGGTGCCAATGCACAGGACAGGAAAAAACTCCAGAGAGTTATGAACTTACTTGGCCAGTGACATCACGGGCACCAGCAATGTTTGCATAGAAGTGCTGCTACAAAACAACAAATTTTGTGACATATTCATGACAATAAATTTTGATTCTGATTCTGAAAGTCTTAATTGGAAAGAATTATTGTCAATCAAAGCCATTTTCTCTTAAAGGGCTGTGATAGTACAGATTCTACCACCAATGTGTCTATGTACAGATTGTAGTGTAGGATGACTGTGATTGGTGTGATTGGCTGAGAGCGTAGCCACGCCTACTGGCAGGTCTTAAAGGATTGCTCCTAGCCAGACCAGGTCATTCTGGACTGGTCGACTTACTTGTGATATGCTCCAGTCTTTTAGTTAATAAAAGCCTTGGTTTGGATCAACCAGTCTTTGGTTCTTTCAACGTGCTCTACAAGGGCATTCTGTTACTAAGAAAGGCCAGTGCATCTTGCAATCACTGAAAATTAACTTAATGCTTAATTATCTGCAACATTCCTTTTATAACAGGTCCCCCAGTAGTTTACTGGCTTTATCAACAAGGGGCTGAGCTGTACGCTCCATGAGAGCCCAAATTTGAATAATCAAGATTGTGCAGGGTCAACAAGACATCAATACTTGTGCCATAATTGTTTCCAGCTCCACGGAGTTAGTGACAGAGGAGCCACTAACATCTTGTAACAAACACCCCCCAATTATGTCACTATGGTCACAACAGTCCGATTTAGATCTCACAATTACCACCACCACAATGGGCCTTCAATTAAGATTCTATGTTCCGCTTATTGCCCGGGAAAAATGAAACAAAAATGTTGGAAATTGAGGACTGAAATGTCCATTTTTCTCGAGGAATCCTGCCTAATTTGCTGAGTTCCTCCAACAGTTTATTTTGCTCTCGATTCCAGCATCTGCGGTCTTGTCTCCATTCTACCAAAGAAGTTTGATTTGTTTAAATGCTTTATTTTAAAAATTCAAATCAATAGAGAAAAGTTGATTTGAAGAGTCCATCAAGTCTCAGAATTAACCAAAGAAAAATGAAGCTGATAGAATATTTGGACACCAATGATCATTTGGATTCCAAAATAGCAAATCATTGTTGAGAAACTTATGATACATTGACATGAATAAGGTAATGATATAATCCTATCCCAAACTACGCAGAAAATCCACATCAGTTCCTATAACATAATTGAATAAAAGTGGATATTCCAAGTTTGAAACGTCCCTCCTCTGAGCTCCCGAAGATCATAAAAAATAAAAATTCAGAGGAGTCACGTGATGGAGTAGTGGCCGGACGGTGAACTCCAGCCCTCTCCAGAAAAGTCGGGAAAAACAAGAGAAAATACAAAGGCACAGAAATACAAGTTAAAGAAAAGTGAGTATAAAGGTGGAAAGAAGATGGAGACAAAAGGAGAAAAATCAAAATCAACGGAAAGAAGAGAGGAAGAGAAGACAACGGAGGAAAAAGGTGAAGGCCTTACCTGTCCGAAGAGGCCCGCTGTGGAGAGAGGAGCCCATTACCTCAGGTCGGTGGAAAAAGAACTACATCAATGGCTCACAGAGCCGAGTAAAAGTGCGCAACCGCGCATGAAAAAAAACACACCGACGGGAGGGGGGACCAGCTGGGGAGTCGATCTCCACAGCCGGCAACGACAGCTGCAGAACACCTGCAGCAAGAAGAGACCACAGAAGACAATGGAAACAAGAAAGAAGAGGAGGAAAGGGCATCAAAGAAACAACAGATGGCCAACCCAGAGGAAGAAGAAGAGGAAGAATACAGTGAAATAGATAAAGGGAAAGGCAAGGTAAAGGATATACTTGCTCTTGTTAGAGGATACATGGAGTCATTTAAAGAATGGCAAACACAGGAATTCAATGATTTAAGAAGAAGAATAAACAACACAGAAAAGAAAATAAATAAAATGGATATGACCTTAACAGAAATGGGGAAAAAAATGGACAAGATGGAAGAACGGGCAATAGCAGCAGAAATGGAGGTAGAAGACTTAAAAAAGAAATTGGAGGAATCTAATAAAAAAACTAAAGAGACACAAGAATTACTAGCCCAAAAAATAGATATAATGGAAAATTATAACAGAAGAAATAACATAAAGATAGTGGGCCTTAAGGAAGATGAAGAAGGCAAGAATATGAGGGAGTTTATAAAAGAATGGATCCCTAAGGTCCTAGGATGTCCAGAACTACAGCAAGAAATGGAAATAGAAAGGGCACATAGAGCATTGGCCCCTAAACCACAACCACAACAAAAACCAAGATCTATTGTAGTAAAATTCCTAAGATATACTACAAGAGAAAAGGTACTGGAGAAGACAATGGAAAAAGTAAGAGAGGGCAACAAACCACTGGAGTATAAAGGGCAAAAAATCTTCATTTATCCAGATATAAGCTTCGAACTCCTAAAGAAGAGAAAAGAGTTCAATACAGCAAAAGCGATTTTATGGAAGAAAGGATATAAATTTACACTGAAGCATCCTGCGGTATTGAAAATATTTATTCCAGGACAACAAAACAGACTGTTCTCGGATCCAGAAGAAGCACGAAAATTTGCAGAACAATTACAAAAATAGACTGAGGGATGAAGACGGGTAATGAGAGTAAAAATGATCACGATTGATATGTATGTGGGTAAAGACAAAAATAGACTGAGGGATGAAGACGGGTAATGAGGGTAAAAATTACCACGATTGATATGTATGCGGGTAAAGAGGTATAAGAGTGAATAGAGACAATGGGCATATGTGAAAGTATCTGTAATTAGAGGAAAACATAGAGAGTATAGACAAGAATTAATAAGAGAAGGCAATGGAATAGAGAGAATAAGGAGGGAATTAAAAGAGTGACCTTTGTGACATATAAAAAGTGAAATCTTTTCTGGGGGGGGCTGGGTGGGGGAAAAGAGCGATCACTGCAAAATCAGTTGACGCTTGCGAGTGGATTCGCAAATCCAAATGGAGAGGGGAGATGTGGTTGTCCGACAAGGGATAAAGGACAACTCAGGAGGGGAAGGGGAGATTGGGGATAAAGAAGATAGAAATAGGAGAATAAGGAAAATGTTGGATGTTGTAGGAATGTTGTCTGGTAAAGAGTTGAAAGTAAGAAAACAGAAATGGAAAAGGAGGAAAGGTAATGATGGAAAAACGGAAAGAGAAGATAAACAAAATATAAAATGGCTACGCTGAACTATATGACTTTAAATATTAATGGAATACATAACCAAATTAAAAGGAAGAAACTACTAAATTTACTGAAAAAGGAAAAAATAGATATAGCATTTGTCCAAGAAACACACTTAACTGAATTGGAGCACAAGAAATTAAAGAGAGATTGGGTAGGACTTGTAACAGCAGCATCGTATAATTCAAAAGCAAGAGGAGTGGCTATATTAATTAGCAAAAATGTGCCATTTAAAATAGAAGAGGAAATAATAGATCCAGCAGGGAGATATGTTATGATAAAATGTCAGATATATTCGGAGCTTTGGAATCTACTTAATATATATTCACCTAACGAAGAAGATCAAAAGTTTATGCAAGATATCTTTTTGAAGGTAGCTAATACGCAAGGGAACATACTAATAGGAGGGGATTTCAATCTGAATTTGGATCCAAATATGGATAAAACGGGGAAAAAAATTAACAGGAAGAACAAAGTAACCAAATTTATAATTAAATCAATGCAAGAAATGAAACTTGTGGACATATGGAGGAAACAAAACCCAAAAGAAAAGGAATACTCATACTACTCGACTAGACATAAAACATACTCAAGAATAGACCTATTTTTGTTATCAGCTAGTATGCAGGATAGAGTAAGAAAAACAGAATATAAAGCGAGAATGCTATCGGACCATTCACCCTTAATACTGACAGTAAAGCTCGAGGACATCCCTCCAAGAATATATAGATGGAGATTAAACCCCATGCTACTTAAAAGACAGGATTTTAGAGAATTTATTGAAAAACAATTAAAAATGTACTTTGAAGTAAATACGGAATCAGTGGAAGATATGTTTATACTATGGGACGCAATGAAAGCATTCATTAGAGGACAAATAATAAGTTATGCAACCAAGATGAAGAAGGACTATAATCAGGAAACAGAGCAGTTGGAAAGGGAAATAATAAACATAGAAAAAAAATTAGCAATAAAAGAAGATACAACCAAAAGAAGAGAATTGGCGGATAAAAAAATAAAATATGAAACATTACAAACATATAAGGTGGAGAAGAATATAATGAAGACAAAACAGAAATATTATGAACTAGGTGAAAAAACACACAAAATCTTAGCATGGCAGCTTAAGACAGAGCAAACAAAGAAAATGGTATTGGCAACAAGGAAAAAAGACAAACAAATTACATATAATCCAAAAGAAATTAAGGAAAACTTCAGAGAATTCTATGAACAATTATACCGAACTGAAAACGAAGGGAAAGAAGGGAAAATAGATGAATTTTTGACTAAAATTGAACTACCAAAACTACAAATAGAGGAACAAAATAAATTAACAGAACCATTTCGAACAGTAGAAATACAAGAGATAATAAAAAATTTACCAAATAATAAGACACCAGGAGAGGATGGACTCCCAATAGAATTCTACAAAACATTTAAAGATCTAACAATACCGCCCCTCCTGGATGTAATCAACCAGATTGATGAGACACAAAACTTACCAGATTCATGTAAAACAGCAATAATTACAGTGATACTTAAACAAGGGAAAGATCCACTCTCACCAGCGTCATATAGACCAATATCTCTGCTAAACACAGATTATAAGATAATAGCTAAACTATTAGCAAACAGATTAGTAGAACAGGTACCGAAAATGGTAAATTTAGACCAAACTGGATTTATCAAAAAAAGACGCACAACAGACAATATTTGTAAATTTATTAACTTAATTCATGCAGTAGAAGGAAATAAAGCACCGGCAGTAGCAGTTGCTTTAGACGCAGAGAAGGCCTTCGACAGAGTAGAATGGAATTACTTGTTCAAAGTATTGCAAAAATTCAGTTTACCGGAGAAGTATATTAATTGGATTAAAGCATTATATAAGGGACCGTTAGCGAAAGTGACAGTAAATGGACATGTATCAATGCAATTTAACTTAAGCAGGTCAACGCGGCAGGGATGCCCACTATCACCATTATTGTTTGCGCTAGCTACAGAACCACTAGCAGAATCGATAAGAATAGATAATAATATAAAAGGAATAAAAATAAAAGACAGGGAATATAAAATCACTCTATTTGCGGATGATGTGATAGTGTACTTAACAGAACCAGAACTATCAATAAAAGAACTATATAAGAAATTGAAGGAATATGGAGAAGTGTCGGGATACAAGATAAACGTAAATAAAAGTGAAGCAATGCCTATGAATAACGCGGATTTCTCAAAATTTAAGGAGGAATCCCCATTCAGATGGCAAATGCAGGCAATAAGATACCTAGGTGTGCAAATAAACAAAAATCTAGGCCAATTATATAAACTCAATTACAATCCACTAATGAAAAAAATTACAGGACGATTTAGAGCATTGGAAAGAGCTACCACTAACACTGATAGGAAGGATAAACTGTATTAAAATGAACATTTTTCCAAAGATACTATACTTATTTCAGGCATTGCCAATACAACTGACAGAAAAATTCTTCAAAGAGTTAAAGAAAATAATAAGGAGATTTTTATGGAGATGGGGGAAACCGAGGATAGCACTAGATAAATTAACAGAATGGTATAAACAAGGAGGCTTACAATTGCCAAACTTCAAAAATTATTATAGAGCCGCACAATTAAGGTACCTATCAGATTTTTATCAAACAAGGGAAAAACCAGACTGGACGAGACTAGAATTAGATAAAATAGGGGAAAAGATACCTGAACACATATTATATAAATGGGATGAAAAATTGGTACAACATAGAACTTCTCCAGTATTACACCATCTCCTCAATATATGGAAGAAGATTCATGTAGAAAGAAATAAAACAAATTATCAAATACCAAAACTAATATTGACGCAAAATAAGCTACTCCCTTTTACAATAGACAACCTTTCCTTTAGAAAATGGGAAAAAAAAGGGATTAAAAGAATAGAAAATTGTTTTTCAGGAAGTAGATTCTTATCCTTTGAACAAATGAGAGATAAGTACAATATAACTGGAGATACAGCGCTGGCATATTACCAACTGAGATCCTACTTGAAAGATAAATTAGGAAGCAATCTGAGTTTACCAGAGGGAAGTAACCTTGAATATGCGATTACAGATACAATGTTAATCAAAAGATTTATAACAAATATGTATATTAAACTGCAAGAAAAGGAGAATGAGGAAACAAATGGTAAAACTAAACAAAAATGGGAACAAGATTTAAATATAAAGATAAAAAAGGAAACATAGGAGAAATTATGTTCTGGAACGATGAGAAATACAATAAATACGAGACTGCGTATGATACAATATAATTGGTTACACAGACTATACATTACACCGCAAAAGTTAAATAAATGGGACCCAACAGTATCTGATAGATGTTTTCGATGTAAAAAAGAAAGGGGAACAACAATTCATGCAATCTGGACATGTGAGAGAGTAGAAAAATTTTGGGATGATCTCAATCAGATATTAAATAAAATAACAGAAAACAATATACCAAAGAATCCAGAGATCTTTCTCCTAAGTAACATAAAAAATAAAGAATTTGGAATTGACTTGGAAGATGCACAAAAAAGATTTGTTAAGATAGCCCTAGCCGTAGCAAAAAAATGTATTATGTCAACCTGGAAATTGGAAGATAATTTGAAAATACAACAATGGTATATAGAAATGAATAAATGTATTCCATTAGAAAAAATAACATATAGTTTAAGAAATAATATTGAAATATTCGAACAAGTATGGGAGCCTTACATTAAATACAATAGCGAAAACCTACCGGGAACAAACATTACCTAAGTTGATGGAAGGAGAAGAAAAGAAAAGAATGGACTCAGTAGAATTTCTGGTGTATTTTTGTTGAATGACAACATTGTCTGACTGAATTAATGCAACCTAGATTGTATACCTAAAATGGATGAGAGGGGGGGTGGGGGGGTGGCTTGGGAGGAGGGAGGGGGGGGGGGAGAAAAAGTCACTGTAAATGTGTGAAAAAGAAAAAGTGTATATCATGGCTATTGTGATTTATGGTGTGAAAAATAAAAAAATTAATTAAAAAAAATAAAAATTCAAATATGTAATCTGGCCCTTTGAGCCTGCTCTCCCATATTAATGATGATCTTTAACCCAAGTCCCATTTCCCTCTGTTGTTTGATTCCCTTAATGTCCAGCAATTAAGCAATCTCTACTTTAAATGAGGAAGGGAATTGAGCTTCTACAACTCTCTGGGTTAGAAAATTCCAATGGCACGCGGTTAGCGCAATGCTGTTGGAGCGCCAGTGATCAGGACTGTGGTTCAAATCCCGTGCTGTCTCCAAATACATTCTCTCTGTGTCTGCATAAGTTTTTCCTGGGGGCTCCAGTTTCCTCCCACCGTTCAAAATGTACCAGGGATGTGGGCCAACTGGGTGTGATTGGGCGGCATGGGCTTGTGGGTCGAAAGGGCCTGTTACTGTGCTGTATGTCTAAATGTAAATTTAAAATCAGTGTATAAATTAAAAATTTACCACCCTCTCCTGAAGAAATTAATTATATATTCTGAAATAGTGTTCCCTATTGAGCCTGTGGGGACCCTTAAGAATTTCATATGTTTCAATGACCTCACCTTTCTAAATAGAAAAACGTAAAAATTGTTTCATGTCATAAATCCCCTGAGTGTAATCACCAAACTAGCTGGGCAGACTTGCATTTAAATCAAATCTTTCATAATCTCAGGACATCCCAAAGTGCACCTCAATACTTCAACTTTGCCTGTTCAACTCTTCCAAGGTACTGTTACACCAGCGACAGAGCAGCCAATTTGACCAGAGGGAGAATGGGACAATGGCAGGTTTGCTCTGAAATGCTCCAAGAAGGATTAAAATTTTAAAATGTTAAGTTAGAATATTAGAAAATGTTAACCAAAATAATAATACACAAAAATGAAGCCTCTTTAGAACCATGAATAATATGTAGTTTTGTTAATTCGTACTTTTAAGCTTTGAACACGAAACAGGGTGACTTGGTTAGCGCAGCATGTAAGGGGTTTGATACATTCTCCCCATTTCTGCGAGGGTTTTCCCCGGGTACTCCGGTTTCCTCCCACCTTTCAATACGTACTGGGGGTTGTAGGTCAATTGAGTCTAATTGGGTGACACGGGCCTGTTACTGCTCTGTCTAAATTAAATTAAATGATAGTATTGGGCCCATTTGATAGAATTGTAAAGTCACCAAATGCTTTTATATTTGCAGCATACTATTGAATTATAAAGATGTCCAGCTGACATTCCATGATATGAAGATAATCCCCAGTGCTATGAAAGGCAAGTGGAAAGGAGAAGTATTTCTCACTCATTGGAGGGTAGGTTTTCTTAGTCTGATTCCTTTGACCTAAGCCAATCAAAGAAATTGATTTATATTATGCTATATTTAGTGCAGCAGTTTGCATAGTGGTTAGTGCAGCTCTATTACAGCGCGAGCAACCCCCGTTCGAATCTGGCACTGTCTTTCAGGAGCTCGTACATTCTCCCCATGACTCCGTGGGTTTTCCCTGGGTTCTCCGCTTTCCTCGCACCCTCCAAAAACGTATGCCGTTTGTAGGCTAGTGGGGGGGCAGAGCCTCGTAGGCTGGAAGGGCCCGTTCCAGTGAAATCAATTTAAATATTTATTCAACAGGTGATATTCTTGGCCAAAGATCAGACTAAATCACTGAAATCTTTGTCAATGCCAGTTCATCTCATGGAAGGACTTTCCATTGAACAGGGCTTCTTGTCTGCCAATTACATCAAGGGAAAAATTAAAGCTCAGCCAGAAGGTAACGCAAAGCAATTGTGCGGCTCAAAATGTAAGACATTAAAATGCCTGTTCATCCTTGGCAATCAAGGGGGCCTATCGCTTTCTGAAGCAATGCCTGGTCAACATAGAAGCAGCACTGGGACATTGTAGGTATAGCTGCTACCCTGCACCACCAAGTGACCTAGGTTTGACTCTGACCTTTGATCTCCATTGCTGGCTGTGTAGAGTTTGCATGATCTTCCCTGTGTTTCTCTGGGTTATTTTAAGTCAAGACAAGTGTATTGTCATCTGATTGTATAAGTGCAACCCGACAAAACAACGCATTCCGATCCTTGGTGCAAAACATGCAGACACACAACCAGACATGACACTCATACAGACAAACAAAACATATGCAGCACAAGTATTCATACATACATACAAATAAATGAATAAATATTGTTTCATGAACATGAGAATCTTGGATGGTTAGTATGAGCAGTTCCTTTGGTCATTCAGCATTCTCACTGCCCATGGGAATGAGCTGTTCCTCAGACTGGTGGTGCCATCTCTGATACTTGCTAAGTCTTCGCAGATGCCAGGGATTGTACTAGGGGTCAAGGCCGGCAATCCCTAGCATGAGATGACATCATCTGACGCCAGCGTTGAGCAGATTTTGCTTTCACACTTGCCACTTAAAGACCGGTTGGCGTTCAATTCCTGGGATCACTGGCAAGTGTGAAAGGGGCTATAAATATTAGTGGTTGTCGTGGTTAAGTTGCACCTTCCTGACAAGAAAGGAGATATTGAATGTCCACAATAGGTCACGAGTTAAATGAACTCCAAGGAACTTGGTGCTCTCCACTCTCTCAACTATAGAGTTGTTGATGTTAGCAGAAGGTGGTCATTCCTGGTCCCCCTGAAGTCCACAATCCTCTCCTTCATCTTGTCTACATGAAGTCTCGGATTGCTACTCTCACACCATACCACCTCTTTTCTTTATTGCGACTCATCGTTGACGATGATGAGGCCAATCGCTGTTGTGTCACCCGCAAACGTGATGACAGTGTTGGAGCTTGGTCTGGCGAAGCGATCGTGGGTCAGTAGCATGAACAGGAGTGGGCTGAGAACACAGTCCTGATGCACTGTGTTATTTTTCCACCCACATCCCAAGCACTTTGCTGATTGGTAATGCATTTGGCCCAAATGACAGCATAATCAAGGGGGCACCGAAAGCAACAGAAGAGAGAAGAGTTTGCAAAGAAATGTGGGATAATAGGATTGTGGCATTGCTCTGAAAGCTGGCATGGGCTTGGAGCATCAAATCGCCTCTATGTGTAGTATGACAACATAAAAAAAACTGAAAGGATTTTATCATGAAAATAAAACTTTAAAATTTCTTTTATTCTGGGAAGTTCGACCACTGTTGGAAAAGAATGCTCCATCTGTTCTGGTAAATTTTTTACAAGTATCATGCAGTTTCAGTTTTGTTTTCTGACCAGGTGGCTGGGAAGGAGCAGTAACGACCAAACTGACATTCCACTCCGGAGGGGCAATCGAGTTTGGAAAGGCAATAATCCAAGTCACCAACCACGGTAAACAAAGGGAATGATCCTGACCAAGGCCATGATGTAGGATGGGTTGTTACTGAAAAATTAGATTCACCTCAAAAGCAACAGATGCACATGAAATCTCCCCTTGATGTTATCGCCCAAGATGTACTAAGTATTCCTGCTCTGAGCAACTGTTTTTCTACTTCCACACAACATCCTTCAGTGTGCACTGAGAATTCCCCATAGCATTTCAGGGAAATATTACCCTACAAAAACTAAAATTACCAAGATAGGTCTAATCTCTCAGAGAGTGTGTCCTGCAAAAAAAAATTGTAATTATATTCTTTTCTTAAAGACTAAACAGTAATGTTTCCGACCAATATTGAAACTCAAAATTAAATTCCATTTTTATTTCAAATCTGAATGAACACCCCACGCCTAAATTCAATCTCACATCCCCAAGTCAATGATCCAGGACCCAGTAACTTAACCACTGCAACCACTAATATTTATAGCCCCTTTCACATTTGCCAGTGATCCCAGGAATAGAACACCTATCGGTCTTTAAGTGGCAAGTGTGAAAGCAAAATCTGCTCAACGCCGGCATCAGATGATGTCATTGAACTCCGGGGATTGCCGGCCTCGACCCCTAGTACAATCCCCTGCATCTTCAGATGCCGGCGTTGAGATCAGGCAAGTGTGAAATGGGCAACTACATTGCAGGCACTTCCTATTAAAAATAGAACAGACCAAACACCAGGGAAAAACCCCTGCAAGTGTGAAAGCGTTCAGTGTCCCAGTTAGGAGTGGTCTCGTGTGAAAGGCCAAACCCCCATTCCTATCCCAGGACACTGAATGGCCGATTTACTGGGACATAAGTGTGAAAGGGGCTTATGACAGATCTGCTGTATAGGCAAGAATATCCAGTTGCTCAAAATTAGAATTAAAACATTTTAATTCAAATGTTCCACAAACTGGATAATTGTATAAAAACCTAATGGGACATTGTGAAAGTTTATTATAAAATGTTGAAGCATGGCATTTTAATTTGGTGTTAATAAAGAAACATGCTATTGATTTCAATTTTACTTTGTCCTCGCAGCATCAAGAGGCCAATCACCTTATAGTCCTGTTGTCTATGTCTATGAAACAATTACTGTGATGCCATTAAGAAACAGAAACCTGTTTAGGTTTGCAGAAGAGAACAGAAACTTTGCATATGTTCCTGGACCACCACCTCCAACAGGTAGCACTATTTTTATCATGTATTTCTATCATCAGGATCTAGAACAATATTGGTTGGAGTCAGGGCCGGTGCCACACTGTTTTGCACCCTAGACGGGTTGAACACAGGGGAGGTGTTGACCAGACTGAGCGGGGGTGGGATGGTGGGTTTGCCTTACCAGACTAACGCGCATGACTATAGCATGTTGGTCAGAACCACGCCATTCAGAGATGCTGGAGCTGCTGGAATATCTTTTCAACAGCGCCCCTCTGTGGTCTGTGTCCTAGGCAGCTGCCTAGTTGGCCTAATGGTAGCACCGGCCTTGGTTGGGGATGTGGAATGTTGCTTGTCCTTCCCAAAGTGTTGATTCTAAATCATTTTCAAGACCACACATGATCTTCTCATATTTTGTTTTATTTTTCATAAAGACACCTCACAAAGAATAACATAAACCAAGAGTTCTGCAGATAGAAGTGAAAACACAAAGCTGGACAAGCTCGGCAGGTCAACCAGTGTACTTTATGTAGCAAAGATATAGATACATATCCAACATTTCTGGTATGAAGATTCTGTAGATAGAGTTTTGTTTGAAAATTACTCACTGTCAAAAACTGAAATATTAACAGTGTACAAGCCTCTCAAAATCTAATAAACCACAGATGCTCATTTCAAAAGCAAGGGTCTTTGACCTGGGACATAAACTCTGTTTCTCTTTCCACGGACACTGTCTGACCTGTAGAATATTTCCAGCATTTTCTCTTTTTATTTCAGAAAGATGTCAATGTTACTGACCTCGACCCATATATCCCTAGAGGAAAAATAGACTACGAGTCAAAGAAAGCCTAAAGTTCCCAGTAGATGGAAGCTGGGAAAACATCAGCCAAGTGACCAGAACAAATTAATGCATGATATTATCAAGAGTAAATACCTATTGGATGCAATAGGTGCAATAAATGAACCTGATCATTTAAATGCCATGTGAATGAAAGCCCAGCCTGTACAGATTCCTTACCTGGTGTTCCAACTCTTGTAAAATTAGGAGGGGGTTTGTGAGGCAGAGGGCAGGGGATTAACGTTAGGAGCCAAGGGAAGTGGTCGCTCCCACTGTCAGTAGTTAAAGAGGAGGTGGAAAGAATGGAAAGAATGGTGTGAAACTCTAAAGAGTCCTCTGGCAGTCTAATAAAGAAGATTAAGCTGTAAGTTTAAGGGCGGTTACATGGGATCAGGTATGGGAACACCAATAAGCCTGAGCTTATTGGTAATGAACACAGCCCAGGACATCACAGGCAACCCCTCCCCACCATCAAGAGCATATATGGGGAGCACTGCTGTCAAGGATCCACACCACACCACCCAGCACATACTCTGTTCTCACTGCTACCATCAGGAAGGAGGTGTAGGTGCCACAAGACTCACACCACCAGGTTCAGGAACAGCTGCTCCCCTCCACCATCAGACTCCTCAACAACAAACTCCATCAGGGACTCATTTAAAGACTTGTGCTCTTAATTGATTTTTTTATTCATATTCAGTTTGTTTACATTTGTTTACATGTGTACATTGTGTACAGTTTTTTTCTGTATTACCAATAAGTGGCAATTCTACCTCACCTACAGGAAAAAGAATCTCAGGTTTGTATATGATTTTACGTATTTACTCTGATAATAAATCTGAAATCTGAAGTTGATATGGCTGAGAGTGCGAGACCCAAGGCTCACCTGGCAGAATTCAGGTCTGCCATTTGCTTCATGCCATGTATTAATGGAATGGTTTGTTTTCTGCAGGCAGTTACTATGTACCAGTTCCTTCTGCCTATACTTATTATGGATATCCACCTCCAACGTACTATGGCTCCATGCAACCCCCTCCTAATTTTACAAGAGTTGGAACACCAGGTAAGGAATCTGTATTAGCGATGGTACAGGCTGGGCTTTCATTCACATGAAGAACTTGCCAAATAACCCACTCAGGATCTGTCAGTTTCAAACTAAAAGGCATTGGATAAAAGGCAACAATGTTACAAACCATTTAATCTGTGTTAATATGCCATAACAATGTTATAATGCATTCTTTGGGTGGGACATTAATTTGTGGGCCAGTGTCCCCTCTCATCTGAATTGCAGGGTAGCAGGTGAACCATCAAGACACAAATAAGTAAACGTTTGATCTACTCGTAACGTCGATGGCAGTTTGCTGTGCCCAAGTTGTCTTCTCCACACCAGCATTTCAAAAGCATTTCATTCACTAGTGGGGTCTCTAGGGAAGAAAATGTGCAAATCTACATAGTCACCTGGATTTTTTTTGATCCCACATTATTATGTAAACTTAGGGGGCAGAGGACGGTGCAATGAATTTGGACCCTGCTTTCATCGCACGAGTCTGGAGGTCAAATGTAACTCTGACAAAATACAAAACGCTTCTCTGACGGGCCCGTGATAAGGATAGTAAATGAAGTCATTTTGAGATAATAGATGGGATTAAAGTATTAAGATGTCAAGTGAATCCATAAATGGAAAGAATGGCAGCGGCAGTGAAATCCATGGTTATTAGCTCTCGATTTCTTGGACTTCTGTTGAGACTGTCTTGAGGCAGGATATCATTATACCCAACCGTGAATAGTTCAACGTGTTAATCATTCAATGCTATCTGTACCACTGTTGCAACAATTATACCCTTTGCCACTACCGATGGTGCATTAACAACTAAAGTTGACTACAACAGTTTCACTTGGGCGGTTTCCAGTTTTGTTACCAGTTTTGTCAAAGTTACGGACCACAGAAACAGGCCTATTGACCACCCCCCCCCCCCCTCAAATCCATACCTTTAATGTATTTTTTTATATATTTAAATTTAAAACAGTCTCTGGGCAACATTTCCCTTCAAACCAGCAGCACCACCAGGTTAAACCAGCATTCTTCCGACATATAGCTACTTGTATGCTTCAATAATTTGAATAAATTCATCACAGTTATTTGTAACTCACTGTTGGATGCAGGGAAGTGCGAAATTCCAATTTTTATTTTACCTTTCTTACAGGATGAGATAGCAATTTTGTGCTTAAAGAGATGACATAATTTTATCTGAATGTGAGCACGTTGGTGCAGCTCACAGTTCCAGTGACCTGGATTCCATCCTGCAGTCTGTGAGGAGTTTGCATGTTCTCTCTGTGAGCATGCAGGCTTTCCTCTTGCTCCTTTTCCTCCCACATACCAAAGACACCCGAGCTTTGTAGATTAAATTGCCTCTGTAATTTGCCCCAAGTGATAGAATATGGGGTTAGTAACAGGGAATGTGGGGAGAATAAAATGGTTGCTTGATGGCCACCATGGACCAACAGCTTCTTGCTGCATGACTCTGTGGTTCTATGCACCCATTTCCCTTCTAAGTGTTAAGACTGACTGAGGTTGCAAGGCATTCCAGATTATTATTCATTCATCCTCACTCTTGCTCTTTTAAATGTGTTCCTTCTGTGAGAAACAACCCAGAGGGCATAGGTTAAGGGTGAAAAGGGAAAACCTTAGGGGGAACTTCTTCACACAGAGAGTGGTAGGAACATGGAATGAGCTGCCAGCTGAAGTGGTGAATGCGGGCTCAATTTTATCATTTAAGAAAAATTTGAGTGGGAGGGTTATGGAGGGTTATGGACTGGATGCAGGTCAGTGGGACCAGGCATAATAATAGACATGAAGGGCCAGAGGACCTGTTTCTGAGCTGTAATGTTCTATGGTTCTACGGTTCTCTGCTTCTGGTTACCATTTTGGCCTACCAACACTATCAGTATTAAAAGCCAATTTCATTTTGAACTGGAACACAATGTATAATGGTTATAATCAGTTATTTCAAACAAAATTCTATGTCTTCTGCCCAGGCACACCTCCCCTGAGTAATGGTTTCACACCACCAGCAACCACTGGAATCATAGAGTCCCCTCCAGCAACCTCTGCAGCCAGAACACCAGGTAAGAAAATCTTATGAGTCTAAAACTCATAAAGAGCAAAACAAGAGGACGAGATAGAGCAAAAAAAATACAGTAAAAGTCCAAAAATCTGGATCCCAGAAATCCGGACCACCTGAGAATCCAGACTCGCAAACATAATTTCAAGCATTACACAATCTTTTGTAGCGAAAATAATTTTATGTTTATATTTTTGTTAAGTGTTGACTTTATTTTTCTTTAATGCTGCTTGTTTTGATAAATGAAACACGCTGTATTGGGTATTGAATAAACTCTCAAAATTTACCTGTTCAACTTTTCTTTATTCCTCCTTAAATTTGAATTTTAAAAGTACTGCCCTAGAATCAGGAAAATCCAAAAGTCGTCCGTCTCCCCCCCCCCTCGAGCAGTCTGGATTTTAGGACTTCTACAGTGTCCTTCATAACTCCAAGAGATCTGAAGTACATTACAGAGAATGCAGTACTGCTCAAAGTATAACCATGATGGCAATGCTTTTGCACCTACAAGGTCTCACAAGCATCAATGTGATCATGACATGGCAATGAGATATCAGGTGGACAGCAGAAAGCCAGAGCATCATGTTCATCACTTACTGCACCAAGATCAACATTTCTACTCTATTGAATCCTCCTGAAGACAATAAATCCTATTGTTGAGTAGACTCGCTCTGCTATTGTCTGAAGAACATGTGCATCAACATACGTTCAATCTACATCAATGTCGTGAACAGCAACTGCACATGTGGGCTGCTTTTATAGCCTGTCTGCTTCTATCCTGACTAAGCATGCCCAGGCCTAAGACAACATTTCCATAGCACCTGAGTGCATGCCCAGACATGTTTGGATTGACTAAAACAGCTTGCCTTGTGGGCAATCTGCAGTATTATCTGAAATGCTCTGGACTGGACATGTATTGGTTAACTGCATTTTTTCAGTTAACTGAGAAATGGTTTTAGGCCGCCCAGCAGTATCAGCAGATTACTTGTATCAGTCATCACTGATCCCTGACACCTCACCCCCCGCCATCGTCGAACCTGCCTAGGAGCCTGATGTCCCCATTCCTGCCCGGGAGCCTGAAGACCCCACTCCTGCCTGGGAGGCCGCTCTTCTTGATGACACTGGGACAACAGAGAACCAAACAGGTTTGGTGTCATGGGGGGGAGGGCCTTTGTGGGACATGCCCTCAAAAATGAGTTATTGTGCCCCCCCCCAACCACCCGGCCCGATGGTGCTGCTGCCGCCGCCAACCCCCATTTTCTGACACTGCCATCACCACCCTCTCCCAGGTCCGAAGCTTCCGCTACCCGAAACCCTCAACATCATACCTTTCTAAATGCTCCATGTACCTTTATTTACTTGTTTTTCTTTCCCTCAGCTCCTCAGAGATTTAGTAATGGGTCATCTCCACCGAACAACCCTGAGTACCCTGTTCCTGGGACTTCATCATTCATGTCGTCAAGTAAGAACTTCTTCCAGGTTTCACTCTGTTGAAGGCACTGTACAATTCAGGACTTTTAACGCTCAATATATCACTGGGTTAATAATCACTGACAATGTGGCATTACTCACAGCGGCTGTATTGTACCCTGCACACCAGATCTCTCTCACCTCCAAGCAGATCGCATAACCTTATGAAATACTGCAGACCTGTATATATATTATCAGTATCTGCATGAATATGCTTTTATTCTTGTCATTCCAGTAATGGGCAGCAACAAGATCTTTTTTCTCTTTGACCAACCTTATATTCAACTGAAATCAAAGCAAGTCGTAACTTTAAAAGAAAAGTAAAAACTCATGTTGAGCTCTGTATCCTACACTGATCGATCAAAGCCATTTGTCTCTGGTTCGTTTTGGGGTGGTATGTGACATGAGAGAGTTAAAATCTTTCCGGTGAGTGTGATGTTACACTGCGGTACATCACTCGGCCATCAGATGGCCTAGAGACACGGCACCCGGCCTAATGACAACCGACCACCAGATGGGCCCATAGGGGCCCATGGTCTAAAGCCAAAGTTCCAACCGTGTGCTCTCTCTCTCTCTCTCTCTCTCTCTCTCTCTCTCTCTCTCTCTCCCTCTCCCTCCTTGGGATCACTGTGAGCACAGCTAGTAGCCAATTAGATCTTTATGTGAGTGGAATAAAGCTGTGTTGCCCCAAACAGAATTGTGTCTGTGTTTTCCTTTGGTGCAGCCTGCCACAGTGAGTAACCTTGCTTTTGCTGGCATCAGCAGGACTCTTTCAGTAACTCAGAAAGGAGAATAGACTGGAACATGAGGTTATGTGGTTATGTTGAGATCAGCCATTGGTGTGAAGGGCGATAGACCAATTCCAGCACCAAGAGTTACATTCCCAACTTTCCCACCGTCTAAACCTGGCCTACTGTTTACAGTAGGTTTTGCTGGTTTCACTGTCACGTTTATTTCTATATTTTCTGAAGTTTAGAACCATAGAAACAAGCACGACAGCCCATCTGCCAGTATATGACCAGGGGTGCAGTGCTAAATTCTTAGGTGCCAGGGCTCACCAGAAACAGAGACAAGGAGGTGCCGGAGCCGCCCCGTGAGGTGGCCGGAGTGGCACGATGAGGTGCCTTGAAGTGCTGGAGCAGCGCTCTGGCAGCTCTGCACCCCTGTATATGACTATCTCTCCTATCGCTGCTGGGCAAAACACAAAACCTGTCACTGTTTCTCAGTACGAGTGACAATAAACAATTCAACATTTTCAAAATAACCTTCTTTTCCTAAAATTGCTGCCATTGAAAAAGACGGAGAATCCCAAGTTCGAACACTGACTGGGGATATTCACACCGTTAAGCCAACAGAATACTGAAGCAAGTCCCTATGATGATGGGGTTCAACCAAAGTTTAGCTTTTATGTACAGAGTGCAATTTTGCTTATTTCCTTGGTTTTCATCTCCAGATCAGTTCAACCCATCCATTTCTTCAATGCAAAACTATTACGTTCCTCCATTGTATTCGAACATTGAACAGCCCCAACAGGTTGTCCCTGCTGATCAAGCGCCAGGTAAGATGACTCATAGTTTCACTTTCATTACCAGAGGGAACAGTTTATAGCTGTATCAGTGTCAAATCTGTCCTCAGGTTCTCAGATAGAAAAGATGTATTGTCATGGTTGGATGAGCTCAAAAGAACAATTAAATCTCTAACTAGTTTCACTTAGAGCTCTTTATCATAATAATTTTCCATACATTAGATACCAATCTACAAAACCATGAAGGAAAGTTAACTCTTTCACGGAACACTGTGATTCGAATTTTCATTTCAGCTTCTGACAAAGTATTGAGGAAATGAAAGATTTTTATTTGTTGAATTTCTAACACAAACATCTGGACCTGAGTTTCAATGACCCATGTTCTCATATTGTGGGCAAATATATTTGTAACCTTTGGAATATTCATTTAAATGGAATAAAAAATGAAATCCTTAACCACAATATTTTAAATTCTATATACAAAGTGCTTCCCAATTTCTGTCAGTTGTTCACAGAGAATTCTGGACCCCAAAAGTAAATGGATCCTAATCCTGTCTATAATACACCTTATGGTCTCCAGTAAGTGTACACAGTGATGCTCACAGGCACAACCTTAACAATTGTGGAAGGAAGGAAACAGCGAGGGACAGAATTTTAGTCTATGCCAAGCAATTATTCTGCCTAATCCCATTGACCTGCACCCAGACGATATCCTTCCATACCTGTATTGGGAAGGGTTGTGGCTGTCACGTGACAGCACTGTCACCTACCTAGACAGAGGACACATCAGGTTTGGTTCCGCCTTACCCATTAGCACTCACCTTGCCATTGGATCCATGTAAATTACATGGAGTGTGCTCTCCAGCCTACCTGTACTTGGACTTGGGTCAGTGACTGTCGTAATTGGATTAACCCTCCTGGCACTAAGCCATTTTATCCTGCTAACAACATGGGCTGGACCCTCCACCATCATAAAGGTGCCATGTGTTCTTTGTTCTCCCTCTTTACCATCTTGGGACCACCCTGCTTCACTCTAAGCCAGGGGTGTCAAACTCAAATTCACGGAGGGCCAAAATTAAAAACTTGGACTAAGTCGAGGGCCGAACTAAATATTTATTGAAAATTTTCAACAACATCTGCATGTTTTCTCTTCTTTCAACATATGTAATGTTAAACTTTTTCTTATTAAAATAAATGTTTAATAATAGTTTTGGATAAACTCTTTCCAGAAGCATTAACAAATGAGAAATAAAATATTCAATCAATAATATTTCTCTATAGAGGATTTGTCAAATGTTGCTAGTGTGCTGTCGAATAGTAAAATCTGAGGGCTATTGAGAATGTGGGAGAATAACATGATTCCTGAAACAATCAAATCGGTGACTGATTGTGGGCATGAACTCTAGCAGGGTTATTTGCCATGCCCTTTTTCCATTGGTACAGATATCTTTTGATTTACACACTTTTCAAGTTTTATGCCTAATAAGCTTGTATCCAGGTGCAGGACCATTTTTAACCAGGAATATATTTATCACTGTGACATGAAACTATTGGAAGATCGTTTTATCCTGAGATTAAAGTTCATAATCCTTACTCAGGCCTGTGTGCGGGAGGGCGGGGTTTGCGGGCGATCGGGTTGGACAACGACAGTGCGGGGGCATCGGCTCTCGCTGCAGGGCGGCATCTCGGCGGATCAGCGGCCCCGTCACCGTGAGTCGCGGGTCGGCCTGCGGCAGGGAGGGGGAGTGGGCAACGGTCCTGGCGAGGTCAGGCCTGAGGCCTCCAGTTCCGGGCACTGGAAAGCGGCCTTGGCTTCCCGACACCGGCCAGGCCCCAAAACCAGAGTCCAAGGTGAGACCCTGCAACGTAAACAGAGGAGGTGGGGGCGATTAGCGGGCTGACGCCAATGCATTCTGGGATTTATAGTATTAGCTGTGGATGCGCTATATTGGCGCAGCGGCCAGCAGGCCACCTCTAATACATTTTTGAAATGATCTTGCGGGCCAAATATAATTATATCGCGGGCCAAATTTGGCCTGCGGGCCAGAGTTTGACATGTGAGCTCTAAGCCGAGAAACATGGAAAGGTGCTGGAGAAACTGTTGGTAAGATGTGCACTGTTAAAAGGGTTGGGAACTTTTAATTAGTGTTTCTTGTAGCATAGAGCCATGTCTGCGCTGAGTCGAGGGGTGGTGGGGCATCAGAGTGATCTTTCCTTGATCATGGTATGTACCAGTTCATTATATGCATGTGTGTGTATTTTGTTCCCAAACTATTTTCCCCATGTTTGTTTCTAATTGTCCACTATCTCTTTCCCACGGCTGCTGTAAGCTGTGCATGTGTGTGCGTGCATGCGCGCGCGCTGCATCAGTTACCATTTCCTACTCTTGCCTTCTTTGTGCTCAGAGTCCTTTCCTTTGAGACCTACCAAACCTGTTTCCTGGCTCACAACAATACCCCTCCCATCCATGGACCTATCCAAATTATTCTTAAATATCAAAATTGAATTTGGATTCACCACTCAGCTAGCAGCTCATTCCAAACTCTCTGCATGAAGAAGTTACAATTGTCTGACAATTAGTGTCAGATAAAGATCGATTCCTCCTCCTCATTTCATTCCAAGTGACCTGCCCATGTGAGGAATCCCTGATTAATCTTGCATGAAAGTGTCTCTTTCCATCAGGAAAACACCACTTCCCCCTGGTGCAAACACAAGGGCATAAAGAAGAAGATAAATGTCAAGTCATTTTAGTTTGACTTTACATCAGTATTGTTGAAGGTCAGAAAAATTATTACAGTGTAATTATTGAACGAACACATTGAACCACTGCCAATATTTATAATACGTGGACACCAAACCTTGGAAATCTTGACCATGCTCTAATGTTGACTCCTTCTGAATAGGCAGTCCCTCACCAACCTTCAAAACCTATGCCGAAATGCATATGACAAGTTGTCAGATAGGTAGGATGTTATTGAGGAATGACGTCAATCCTCAATCCAGGTTCTGGGGTGAGGTCCCAATCAGCAATTTACTTTCCCTGAGAAAGAAAGGACTCAAACCCTTTAGGCAATTCTCTGTCATTGAGATACACAGGCCTGCAGGAGGTCTGTTACCTCCATGGAGGACTGAGAAGCTCTCTCAAACAACGTTGGTTTAAATTCTCCAACATTATCCGATAGTTAACCTCAAAACAGTCAACTCCTAGTCAGCAAGTGTTATCCCATCAGCATTAAGCTAATGCAATGTCCATTTACATGATGCACCATATTGTGGACCAATCACATAGACGTGACCCCTTTTCTCAGGTATTTTAACAGTTTTGGTTCCCCTAATTCATTAAGGTTACATGAATCCAGAGAGAAACGGGACTGTTGAAAATTTATCAGACAGCTGTTGTAATCAGGCAACACACATCCTGGAGCCTCTCACTGTCCTTGATCAGGGTAGTGGAATTTCAGCTTGGCTGTCGTTCCCAGGCAACATATATCCTGGGCCCCCGTCACTGTCCTTGGGTATCTGTACCTGTCTTAGCATAAGCAATAATAAAACTGTATTTATGGATTTTTCAAAATTTTCATTTAGACATACAGCACGGTAACAGGCCCTTCTGGCCCTCGAGCCTGTCCCGTACACCCAAATAAGTATTGAAGTGTCGGAGGGAACCAGAGCACCCAGAGAAAACCCACGCAGACATTGGGAGAACGTACAAACTCCTTACACGCAGTGCCAGATTCCAAACCGGGTCTCTGTCACTGTAGCAGTACCGTGCTAACTGTGCCACCCAACAATGTGCTTCTACACTGTTTTGTTACGGTCAGATAAGCTCAAAAGAGGAACAACATTTCTGAATAGTTTCAATTGGAGCTCCAATTCATAATAATGTTCCATACATTAGATACCAGACTGTAAAACATTGGAACATTTTGATTTTAAATTTCATTTCTGCTTCTGATGAAGTATCAAAGAAATGAAAGATTTTATTGTTGAATTTCTCAATAAAGAAACACAAATATCTGGGCCTGAGCTCCAATGACCCATATTCTCATACTGTGTCAATATGTATTTGTATTTTTTTAAATATTCATTTAAATTGAATAAAAAATGAAATGCCTAACCACTACATTTTGAATTCTGTAAACGAAGAGCTTCCTAATTTATGTCTGTTGTTCACAGAGAACTCTGGGCCCCAAAAGTAAATGGATCCAGATCCTGTCAATGGTGTAACTTAATGGTCTCCAGAGTAAGTGTGCTCACAGCCATAACCTTTACAGCAATTGTGAGTGGAAGGAAGGAAACTGTAAGGCACAGAAGTCAATGAATTTTGGACATGACAATTAAGTCCCGATGCTCAAAGGCAACTAATAAAGGTTTGCATTTTCGCAGATATCATAGTCAAGGTTGTCAATTCCTTCAGTGTTTTGGTGGATATTCACGCACATTTCTGATATTGGTTTAGAACTTTCTTCATTTACTCCCATTAGATATGATGCTAGTTCCTTCTCTCATCCCAGATTCTAACATTCACAGGAGTATCCCTATCTGCCATTGTTATGTGCGGAGGAAATGTGGCCTCCCTGCCTGACTGGGATGTGTATACTGTAGCCGGTCATGTGTCCTCCCCCACCTTGTCTGGAACTTATTCGGAAGTCACATCACCTGTCAAATAAGGTGGGGATCTGTCCACTAATTACATCACCTGCCAGTCAAGGTTGGGTTCTGGTCACTAATTAGTGCACAGCTTGCCATTGGCTAATTCAATCACTTGGCATCATTATTGGCTGGTCACACAAATTAGCACCCCGTTTGGCCTCTCTCTCTGCCTCGTGGTGATAGCCCTGGACGCTGCTCCAGGTAAGGTGTGCACTACACTAAAGCTGAGCCGTAACATCGCTATAGTTCAAAACAGATCGATACTCACAGTAGATCTGCACCTCCTGACTCTCGGGGTCTGAGAGTGTGTGTATATCCCTGCAGGCACTGTTTGTACTAGAGCCACCTCCTGAAGATCATGGGTCCAGGATGGGTGTGAATTACCCCTGCTTATAGTGTGTGAGTGTCAGCACCACCTCTGTGAATTAATAATTGAGTACTATTTAATGTTTACCCACACTCTTTTATAATTTATGCACGTGTGTTTTATTCCTGTTAACACTTTTCCATGCTCTTCTATAAATTGTGTGTTAATAAAAGCCACATGTGATTGCAAACCCTTGTGTCCAGCTTGTCTCTCTGAACCCACTGAATCTGATAATTTTCTCAACACAGCAGCCATAAACCAAAGAATAGTTCCACTGACATTAATAAAGATCGTGAGTCACTGCCCAAACACATCAACTCTTAAGAGGTTCATTAATGACTGTTGTCCAATGCAGAATCTGATATAACAAGGAGGCAACGACTCTCCTGCATACTTCCCACTTGTGAACCACAACAGCTATCAATATTCAGAGCACTGATCTTCACAGTAATCATCAATAATTTCAGTGAAGAAATTGTATCCTCTGCAAATCAGGATGTTAAGGGCGAACACTTTAATGAGATAGAAGAGAGGTACGATATCTATGGGATGGGGGTGGGATGGGTATGGGGGTGGTTAGAATGAGATAGAGCCAGGCATTGGTAGATGAGTTTTGTTAGGGGAAGCTTGGAATACTTCAACAAGTGATATTTGATGCTGTATCCACCGAGATCTTAAACCTGCTGTTGTGGTCAACTAAGTTCGTTAAAGGGCAGAATTGGCTCAGGGTTTCATAGGTTGATCTTACCATTCATCAAATGTTTATATTGAATTTTAGACTGCTTGATTATTTTTTGAAATGCAGACCAGGATATCAGAACTACAATTACCAGAACCCACTATCCATGAATGTCACTGTTCATCTCTATCTGAGATCTGAACCCCCTGGCAATTTTGGAACTTCTAAATGGGAAAAAATTAAAATTTTCACCCTTTTGGTTAGGAATGGATTTTAGCCAAGGACCTTCGGATGAAATAACATGCCAACTCTTGGAAACATACAATGCCCTGAGCACAGTTTTTCTAAAACTCAATTAATGATTAAACTAAGTAAATTGGGGTGAATTAATTACATCTCCAATCAAAAATAAAACATAAGAGTTTCTCATCTCACTTCCAAAGTTTTGAGACAGTTGAAATCTTGCCTTGTCATGATAAAAAGGTCCAGGTTGTACAGATTAAATAGATCAGGATATCAAGTGACGGCAAACACAGGGAATAGCAAATAGAGTTTAGATTATCATTTCCAGGAAAAGAGATTTCATTCATCCATTAATCTCCAAGTATCATACTTTTTAAAAATTGCTAAACTTTCCAAAGAATATTCATTAACCCATTAGGGCTGAAGATTTAAAGGAAATCAGTCACAGATGAGGCAAAAAAAAAGAGATAATAAAGATGAATTCTATCTTCTTCTTTGGCTTGGCTTCGCGGACGAAGATTTATGGAGGGGGTAAAAGTCCACGTCAGCTGCAGGCTCGTTTGTGGCTGACAAGTCCGATGCGGGACAGGCAGACATGGTTGCAGCGGCTGCAGGGGAAAATTGGTTGGTTGGGGTTGGGTGTTGGGTTTTTCCTCCTTTGCCTTTTGTCAGTGAGGTGGGCTCTGCGGTCTTCTTCAAAGGAGGTTGCTGCCCGCCAAACTGTGAGGCGCCAAGATGCACGGTTTGAGGCGATATCAGCCCACTGGCGATGGTCAATGTGGCAGGCACCAAGAGATTTCTTTAGGCAGTCCTTGTACCTTTTCTTTGGTGCACCTCTGTCACGGTGGCCAGTGGAGAGCTCGCCATATAACACGATCTTGGGAAGGTGATGGTCCTCCATTCTGGAGATGTGACCCACCCAGCGCAGCTGGATCTTCAGCAGCGTGGACTCGATGCTGTCGACCTCTGCCATCTCGAGTACTTCGACGTTAGGGATGAAAGCGCTCCAATGGATGTTGAGGATGGAGCGGAGACAACGCTGGTGGAAGCGTTCTAGGAGCCGTAGGTGATGCCGGTAGAGGACCCATGATTCGGAGCCGAACAGGAGTGTGGGTATGACAACGGCTCTGTATATGCTTATCTTTGTGAGGTTTTTCAGTTGGTTGTTTTTCCAGACTCTTTTGTGTAGTCTTCCAAAGGCGCTATTTGCCTTGGCGAGTCTGTTGTCTATCTCATTGTCGATCCTTGCATCTGATGAAATGGTGCAGCCGAGATAGGTAAACTGGTTGACCGTTTTGAGTTCTGTGTGCCCGATGGAGATGTGGGGGGGCTGGTAGTCATGGTGGGGAGCTGGCTGATGGAGGACCTCAGTTTTCTTCAGGCTGACTTCCAGGCCAAACATTTTGGCAGTTTCCGCAAAGCAGGACGTCAAGCGCTGAAGAGCTGGCTCTGAATGGGCAACTAAAGCGGCATCGTCTGCAAAGAGTAGTTCACGGACAAGTTTCTCTTGTGTCTTGGTGTGAGCTTGCAGGCGCCTCAGATTGAAGAGACTGCCATCCGTGCGGTACCGGATGTAAACAGCGTCTTCACTGTTGAGGTCTTTCATGGCTTGGTTCAGCATCATGCTGAAGAAGATTGAAAAGAGGGTTGGTGCGAGAACACAGCCTTGCTTCACGCCATTGTTAATGGAGAAGGGTTCAGAGAGCTCATTGCTGTATCTGACCCGACCTTGTTGGTTTTCGTGCAGTTGGATAATCATGTTGAGGAACTTTGGGGGACATCCGATGCGCTCTAGTATTTGCCAAAGCCCTTTCCTGCTCACGGTGTTGAAGGCATTGGTGAGGTCAACAAAGGTGACGTAGAGTCCTTTGTTTTGTTCTCTGCACTTTTCTTGGAGCTGTCTGAGGGCAAAGACCATGTCAGTAGTTCCTCTGTTTGCACGAAAGCCGCACTGTGATTCTGGGAGAATATTCTCGGCGACACTAGGTATTATTCTATTTAGTAGAATCCTAGCGAAGATTTTGCCTGCAATGGAGATGGTTTGGTAAATGGGCACACCACAAATTATTGTCCTATTTCACAAAGCCGAAGTAGATTTGAGGTGAAATTCCTCTTCTACGTTGATCTCAAAAGACAAGGGATGGAATATTTCCAGTACTGAAGTCAAGAAAACAAGTCAAACTTCTGCCCACTAACCCTAAACCAATGGTTCTCAATCTTTTTCTTTCTACTCACATCCCACTTAATCCCTAGGCCATCTGTGATTAGTCAGGGATTGCTTAAGTGGGATGTGGGTGGAAAGGAAAAGTTTGAAAATCACTGTTTTAATCGTATCTCATTGATTCGTTATGTGTTTCACGACTCCAAAGGAAATGGGCCAATGACAATTTTTCTCAAGCCAAATATTTCATTAACAATTGGGTCCAGAGTAGTGATTCTCGACCTTCCCTTCCCACACACACACAGCACCTTAAGCAATCCCTTACCAATCACAAAGCACTTAGGGGATAGGGATAACTTAAAGTGGTTTGGGAGTGGAAAGAAAAAGATTGAGAACCACTGCCCTAAACAGTGCTTCGGGTTGAAGTTCAACTTTGGAACGTGCGTAAGATGGGTTGAAGGCTCATTATTCCCAATGCTTGATTTCACTGGGCTGATTGGGCAATGGACTCCTGTTGCTACACCTGCTTTATCAAAGTTCAGTCTCATCACTTACCCATGTTGACTTTGGAAAAGGACAAAATCAAATCCATTCTTTTTAATTCAGTCGTGAAGTTGCACAGCTCACATTATTGTAAAAGCACAGAAATGCTGGAGGAACTCGGCCGGTCTCGCAGCATCCGGAGAAGGTAAACGTATCCCTGGCATTTTGGGCCTGAGGTTTTCATCAAGGCTCACATTATTGTCCATCTACAATGATGCATTGAATTAAGAGACCTATGAGGCTATTTCAGATGGTCATTTTGAGTCAACCACAATTGTTCATCATTTGCATAACGATGGATTACGAGAATAAAAGAATTGATGCACGCGTCGCCTCTTGGACAATGGCTGTTGAATGAATTTGCCTGAGTTAGTAAACAGATACCAGTAGCTATAGTCCCCAAGAACTGTTAACTCACAGTGTTATATAGTAAAATCCTGGTATCTGGCACTTATAAATGCCGCATAAATGAATTTTCCAGTTGTTTCAGATTGCATGTTGCGCGATTGGCAAACAAACAGTGAGGTGTGCCAATGTTAAACTTCCATATTTTGTCTATTTTCAACAAATTTCTTCTGCCAGTTGCTTGAATTCCGGATAACAGGGGTTTTACTGTAAGTCAGCTTCTTACAGCTACTTCCACCAAAGACATTGAGAGTTCCACCTTGACACATTCCTGGAAAGTATTAACTATGTGCTTGTCAATCCAGGTCTCTCTGTTCTTCAGCACTCCCTGTGATCCTGCATTGGTTGGACATCCTTGATGTGGAAATTGTGATGGGGTTGCAAGAATTGGAAAGTCCAGTTGAATTTCCTGATTTCCTGAAAATAGTCACTAGCTTGGTGTTTATTGATTTTCAATCACACAATACAGGAAAGAATTGATATGCTTTGTAATTTCTAAGCAACTGTCCCATTGTTCACCAACTTATTTCGAGCAGAACAGGTGGCAAAGATTGGAATGTGCCTCTGCACAACAGGGAGTGATACTAGAACAACTGTTAATTTGAATTTTGTTGAATGATCTTTATTGATCAATGTTATTGAAAGATCAAAGAGAAGGTTCACACTACAGAGCCGCATCTCAGACCGGCCATTGAATGGGGGAGCAAGCTCAAGGACTAAGTAGTCTACCCCTGTTAAGCAATCATCTTCAACTTGATTTGCTGCCAATATCCTGGCTAACATGTTCTCTATTGACTTTGTACTTGCTTAATCAGCCCTCGGACAACCTTGCAGCCTCTTCCCCATTTGCATGGTTGCTTGTGTGTTAACTTATGCTTCTGTGTTCAATTTGGATACTGAATATTTGTATAAAATGAATACATCTTTCAGCACTTATAAGTAACATATAAAATATTTCTGTTTGGTCATTACAAAAGCACCTGTTATTTTAATTCTGTGATTGCTGAATTTTGCATTCTCTTTGCTTTCAAATTGTTTAACAGTTGCACGAAGTATGTAGGATTTAAAATAATTTTTTTTAAAGGCAAAATAATGGCAGGCAAATGCTTTTTACACCCTCTTCAAACAGAATAAAAGGCAGTTGGAACATTTTGGGTGGACTTTTTACCTTTAGCATTCTAGTTTTGATTCAAACGCTAAAGATGGGAGGATGAATTCAAATCTGAACATCAGGATTTCTGCGAATGTGCAAGGACAGATTTATTGAAAATTGGTGAGACAATTCTTGAGTGCAAATTATTTCACTGCAGCCCCAGGTAATTCCTTTCCCTGCACACGTTCATTTTCCATCCTAAACAGTCACAAGTGTTAAATGGACATGAAAAGAGGAGAGGTGAGAATTGATTTTGGCTCTGTGAAAGGAGAGAGAGAGAGAGAGAGAGAGAGAGATTCAGACAGACAGAGCTGGAGGAAAGGTGACAGGGGGAAGAAGAAGGGAGGTGGGAAGTGGGGGGGGGGGGTTGTTTAACAGAAACCAGAGAAGTCAATGTTAATGCCATCTGGTTGTAGCGTACCCAGACGGAAGATGAGATATTGTTCCTTCAATTTGCAGGTGATCTCAGTGTCGCAGTGCATGAGGACATGGACAGACATGTCAGTGAGGGAATGGAGTGGGGAATTGAAATGGGTGGCCACTGGGAAATCCACGCTTTTGCATTCCTACCCAAGCATGTCTAACTGTCTTGAGGTAAGACTGTAAGTTATTCAGAAAAACAGCAAAAAATGTCATAAATCCTGATTGAAAGGTTGACTGGGAACCAAAGGAAAACTCTGTTTTTCTTGGTATGGTCAAAGTACATTAACAATAGATTCAAATATTATGTTTGAGATAAGGCACTGAA
The DNA here is from genome assembly GCF_036971445.1 of Narcine bancroftii. Classification (NCBI taxonomy): domain Eukaryota; kingdom Metazoa; phylum Chordata; class Chondrichthyes; order Torpediniformes; family Narcinidae; genus Narcine; species Narcine bancroftii. Next base: position 13,300,636 of record NC_091480.1, read on the forward strand.
TGCTTGTAAAGAATGCTGTTGCAAAGATAAATAAAGGGTTGTGTTAAGGTCTCCTTCATGTTTGAAAGCTGTTAGAATCAACAATCTAAAAGTACAGCAATGCAGAAAAAAAATTAAATATTTGCTTTTGGAGTCAAAGTCTTATTAAAGGTAAATCTACTGCTACTTTAAATAGCTCCCAGTCATTGTGAGCAGTGTCGTCTTTAGCAAGTTTAGTCCCAAATTGGGCAGGGCTTTGCCAATTTTGAGACCACAAGTTGCAAACTGACAATGCAAAAAGAGGCAAAACCAGCATTTGAGTTGCGAGTGAACTGTGCAAGCAATTATGTCTGCCCTCAATGAATCGCACTAAAGACATACATACTTGCATACAGACAGACATGCCGCATGGTCGCAGGGACTGTTCCCTCTTGGCTGTGTGCCTGTGCGCGCGCACACGTTTTGCAACCAACGCATGAAGGAAATTAAGGTGGGCACATAAATAAGCAATAGTCATTGATGTTTTATTTAATGGAACAACCAACTGAACAAGGTTGTTCAAAGTATAGAATAAAATCCTAACTAAAGACCTGACTTCGTAGAATGCAATCATACTTGTATTATATTAAAACATCCCAGTACCGTTCTATTAGCCATGAGAGATAGGCTGGTACCAGAATTACCATTTAACCATATAACAATTACATTACGGAAACAGGCCCTTCGTCCGCACCGATTTAAGTGAACTCCATTAGTACCACCGACCTGCTCCCTGCCCATTACCCTCCAACCCCCTCACATCTATGAACTCATCCAACCTCCTCTTAAATGCCAAAATTGACCCTGCTGCAACCACCTCTTCCTTGAAACAATTTCAAGTTTACATTTGCATAAGCATTCAGTACGCACCTACATTTGTCACAGGAAAATAAAATTTGCACAACATAAGATTTTTGCATATCTTGATGATTAAAAATTAGAGGGAACATTGGTAACAGTCCATTTTGGGCCATGGGCCAGTGCCACCCAATTACACCCAATCGACCTCCAACCCCCGGTTTGCTTTTGAACGGTGGGAGGAAACTGGAGCATGTGGAGGAAACGCAGGCAGGTACAGGGAGAAGGTACAAACTCCTTACAGAAGCGCGGGTTTCGAACACCAGTCCCAATCACTGGCGCTGTAACAATGCTACGCTAACCACACCTCCCCAGGATTATGTAATTGCTAACGGAAAGAAAAACAAATTGGAGTTGGTGCATTTAGAGTGCCACATTGGGACCTCCAGAGGGATTGCAGACTCTGGCGGAACAGCGGACCAGCACAGAATCAGGGAGAATACCCTCTGCTGAGAAGGAAGCAGGAGAGACAACGCTACAGGAAAGGTGACCACGGCAGTGGACCAGTGAGTAGCTCAGCAGCTGAAGGACCCACATAGGCCACAGCCTGGTGGAGACTGGGTCATGGCGACTAGGAATTGGAACCAGGATTTGAGAGGGTGCTGAGGCATCCTGATCTGATTGTAGTGGAGGTTTGGATTTGGAGCTTGGTTTGAGTAGGAGTCTGTGCGGCTGCCTCTCCACTCAGTGCCTCTGAAGGGACTTTCCTTTGTTCTCTCTCTCTTATTGTCAGGGGTTCTGGGCAATGCTCATCGTGACTCAGTGCCTTACAGCATTCAAAAGTTGAAGAACATCATGTGCTGTATATTACATTTTGTTAGTATTATTACATGGCAATAAAAGGAATGTTGAACCTTGAAAGAAACCGTGAATGATACATCTGCCCTTCTCAGCTTCTGTGCATCCACAGCACTTGTGCTATTTGCCTCACCATATTTGGGCAGAGTCCGCAAGCATCGAATCCATGCTGCTGAAGACCCAACTGCGCTGGGTGGGTCACGTCTCCAGAATGGAGGACCATCGCCTTCCCAAGATCGTGTTCTATGGCGAGCTCTCCACTGGCCACCGAGACAGAGGTGCACCAAAGAAGAGGTACAGGGACTGCTTAAAGAAGTCTCTTGGTGCCTGCCACATTGACCACCGCCAGTGGGCTGATCTCGCCTCCAACCGTGCATCTTGGCGCCTCACAGTTCGGCGGGCAGCAACCTCCTTTGAAGAAGACCGCAGAGCCCACCTCACTGACAAAAGACAAAGGAGGAAAAACCCAACACCCAACCCCAAACAACCAATTTTCCCTTGCAACCACTGCAACCGTGCCTGCCTGTCCCGCATCAGCCTTGTCAGTCACCAACGAGCCTGCAGCAGACGTGGACATACCCCTCCATAAATCTTCATCCGCGAAGCCAAGCCAAAGAAAAAGAATTTGGACAGAGGATTATAACCTTCTCCAGCAAAGTTATAATCCAAACTCAGGGCGGTGTGCTCAGCCGGCTCCTATTCATGCTGCTAACTTTCGAGTGCATTGCCAGATCCAGCTCTGTCATCAGGTTTGTAAATGGCACAACAGTGGCTGGCCTCATCAGCGACAAAAACTAGTCACACCACAGAGAAGAGGTAGAGAATTCTCAGTGTGAGAATGACAACCTGAGTCTACAGGTGAACAAGACGAAGAAGATGATTGTGGACTTCAGGAGGACCAAGAATGACCACCCTCCACTGCACATCAATTCTGTAGTAGAGAGAATGGAGAGCACCAAGTTCCTTGGATTTCACTTAACTAGTGACCTATCGTGGATATTCAACATCTCCTCCCTTGTCAGGAAAGTATAACAGTGGCTACATTTCCTGAGAAGACTGAAGTGGACAAGGCTACCAACCACCATTCTTTCTACAGGAGCTCTATCGAGAGCGTCCTGGCCAGCTGCATCATAGTGTGGAATATTTGCTGCAGAAAAATGGATCGGAGGTCAATCCACAGGACCACTTGGCAGAAAGGATCACTTGAGTCTCCCTTAACCCCTCCCCCCCATCGACGTGATCTACCTGGATCATTGTCTGAAGAGGGTGTGCAAAATCTTTGAAGACTCCTCCCACCCTGCACGCAGCATCTTCTACGAGTATCAGAGCCCGCTGATACAGAGGAACAGCTTCTGAACAACCAATGGAACTGCTCACACCAACCAGCTGAGACTTTTACTTGTACAAAACCATATTTAGTTATTTATATAGATATAAAATTTGTCCTGCACATGTATTATTTCCCCGTATGTGTATTATATCTGGTTGGGTGTCTGCATGTTTTGCACCGAGGACCGGAGAATGCTATTTCATCTGTTTGTACTTATACAATCAGGTGACATTAAACTTAACAACTTAACAAAAAAAAACTGCAGGACAAACTCAGCAGGTCAGGCAGTCTAGGAAATAGACAGTCAACACTTCAGTTTGAAACCCTGTTTCAGGCCAGACCTTCGTGGGCACCTTAGGCCCTTTCACAACAATGCTTCCCTGTTTTCAAACTCCAACCACATTGCGCAGTAAAGGCCAATATGCTCTTTGTCTTCTTCAGTACTTGCTGCAATTCAGATGCCATCCTGTTTTTTTGCTTATACCTTGAAGAAGGGCTCAGGGCTGAAAGATCGGCAATACATCTTTACCTCCGGGACAAGAAAAATCTCCAGAGGGATGCCTGCAACATCTCAGGCACCAGACTTTACTCCATCGAGGTCATCTATATGAGGCGGTGTCTTAAAAAAACCAGCCTCTATCCTCAAAGACTCCCAGCACCCCCCCCCCCCCCCCCCCCAGGCCATGCCCTCTTTACTCTGCTACCAACGGGAAAAAGGTAAAGACGAGCACTCAGCGGCACAAGGACAGCTTCTTCCCCGCTGCCATCAGATTCCTGAATGAACAATGAACCAAAGACACTGCCTTACTTTTCGTGCGCTACTAATTTTATTGACTTTAAAAACATATTATTGATGTTACATGGTTCATAATATGAATGTTCGCCCTGTGATGTTGCTGCAAACACACCGAATTTTGTGATAATGAATTCTGATTCTGATTCTGTAGACACTGCAGACCAGCCGAGATCCTCCAGTATTTCTGTGTGTTTTTACTGCAATCATGGCATCTGCAGAATTCCATTTTTCACTACTTACTACAATTGCCAACTAGGTTTCTGTGATTTCTGCCAAGTATTTCACTCATTTGCATTCAGAGAATGATCAGGGTTTTTTATAGCTTCACACTTTCCCACACTTAATCTCCATTTATCAAATTTTCACTCCCTCTGCATATAATCCCATTATCCTGTTGTGTGGATTCAGTCTGGATAAATTGCAGATTGGCTGGCAAAAATGTCAATGAACAATAAAAGACCTTAAAGGAGGCGGTGGTTCAAATGCAGTTGAAGTTTTCACCAACAAGGGTTAAAAGGCAATGAAAGGTAAAATTATTTATGTTATATAGTCAGGATAAAGTAAACTATTTTGTAACTGTGTAAGAATACATCCTTCTCACTGTAGAAACTGTAGTGCACCACTGTGGGGCTATGTATATGTGAGTGTATGAACAGTTTCCTGAGATGGTGGAAGACATCAGTAAGTAAAGTCTCTTCTGTTATTTGAATCTTGCATCTCTAAGTTATTTAAGATGCCTCCCAAGTAACACAGACATAACACCTTGGATGTGCAGAGATAATAAAATAAAGCAGTTAAAACAGGAGTTGCTGGCAGTGAGAACAAAGCAATTTGTGAAATGTTTGGAATGGAATGTAGAATGTAGAAAGCAGGCAAAGAACATTTTAAAGAAAGGCTGCACCAAACATAAAATTTGAAATGAATATAGGCAGAAGATCAGGGATCCAAATAAATCCTTACTCAGAGACAAAGGATGTGGACAAGGCACTAAATGAAAACTTTGCATCAGTCAATAGTGCTACTTGGGTCTCATCAAAAGAAGTTTTAATTAAATTACTCAAGGAGATAAAAATTGGTAGAGATGTAACGGGGAGCTATCTACAATTCAGTGGATAAATTACCTAGTCAAAATAGGATACAATCTCAGGTAAGAGTCAAAATTTGATGTATTCACTATATTCACCATATGAGGAGAATGTTGTCAATGTGATGTATACCTTTTGGCAAAGTGCAGCAAAGTGGGCTGGTTTTCAAGATTCTAGCCAACGAAATAACAAGGGGGTGAAGCATTGACAGAACAAGTGGCCCCAGTTGGTATGAAAAAAAGTGGTTAGAACATTGAATACATTACCATTGTGGAGAGTGGAAACCGATTCAAACACAGTGATCGAAAATGGAACTGGACAGGGAAAAATGCAGAGCTATGGTCAGTTGTTAGAGGGCAGGGGTAGGTTAGATGGATGGGGGATAAATGGGATCCTACTGTGCTGTCCCCTTTGTGATTCTGTGCAGTATGTTTGCCCTTAGCAGTCATGTTCAATGACGAGGGAGAATTTCACAAGAAATCTCAATGCTAAACACTATCAAGTGGTCACTGTTGACATGCCCTACTGTACTGGGTGGCGCGGTTACCGCAACACTATTACAACACCAGCAACCCAGGTTCAAATCCGGCGCTGTCAGTAAGGAGTTTGTACCTTCTCCCCAAAACCATGTGGATTTCCCCCCACCCTTCAAAACCGTACGGTGTTTGTAGGTTAATTGGGTAACATGGGCCAGAAGGACCGGTTCCAATGCTGCACGTCCATATTTAAATTTGAGTAGAAATTGGAGCTTTGAGCAAAAACTCTATTTCGATTACAGACATTGCTTAAGCAACTTCCCATCCTGGATGGCGGGTGGCATTGTTCGCTTTACAGCGCCAGCAATCGGGAGCAGGTGGGAGTTTGAATCCACCACTGTCTGTAAGGTCTCTCCCCGTGTCTGCGTGGTTTTTATCTGGGGGCTCCGGTTTCCTCCCGCTGTTCAAAAACATACCAGGGGTGTAGGTTAATTGAGGGTAAATTGGGCTGTATGTCTAAATAAATAAACAAGTTAGCGATCTACAGGAGAGGCAAGTATTGGAGGCAAAATTAAATAGAATATACTTATACTGAAACATAATTGGGCGATTCAATCCTCCACATACTGCTTTATCACAATGATCTTTCTGACTTTTTTTTTTACATTCGTAACCTTGACCATTTAGCGGGGTGTTTTCCCAACATCGACTGAACTTTATCACGTTATCACCAGAATATTTTCAGGGCTGGAGCTTCTGCTAATGTAGATGGTTAAACTAATAATAAACACAAGTTTGAAATTACTTCACCTGAATTAATAAAAAGGTTTTGATAATGTGTTACACTGAGGGATGAAGCCAAAAATAAAAGTGTCATTTACAACATGTTTTCAAACCAATGAAGACTTTCTGAGCATGGGTCAGTTTATGTTCAAATGGTTCCATAAAACAGCATGATGGTGAAGAGCAGATAATGTGATTTGTTTCTGACCAGCGCAGGATAAATGTTGGCTGGGATTCATGTCTCTGACCTTCTTTAAGATTACAGTCCCCTCCATGTTTGGGTCAGACACTTTTTTTCCTTTATTTGCCCTGTGCACCACAGTTTTAAATTTGTCCTTTTTAAAATATTTTTATTGATATTTTTACAACCAAAAAGTTGGACAATACAATTATGAAGTGTGCTACAAGATCAGAAAAAAAAACAACAAATAGGATCAGAAGTATACTTTCCAAAGCACAATCATAAAATAGAGCATCGCAAAAAAGGAATAAAACCCTTCTCCTAAACAAGGTTGAGAATTAACGTTCATAAATCCAAGTGAGATTTCTTTTTTTTAATTTTGGTCGTACGTGCAGATGGATGTAACTCGCGTAGGTTGGAAGTCAAGAACTACCTGTACTCACACCCTCACTACCTGTGAAGCCAAATGTACCAAATATTATGGTGCCCTGAGATGAGGGGACTATGTATAAACAGCTGTAATTTCTATATGATCAAACCAAAATGTATACAAATAACCTTGAATAAAATCTGGAATGTGAACTTTAATTACATGTGAATTGTTTGATTACAAATTTAAAACTGTGGAGCTCAGGGACAAATAATGGGGGGGGAAAAGTGTCTTTGTCACAAACAATTTGGAGGCCACTGTATATCTTTGTGTCCACAAGAGAAAACAAATGTGACGTTCAAGTGACGTCCCATCAAATGTCTATACCTCAGACATTGCAGCACTTTCAAAGGGCTTCAAACCATTGGAGTGGATCTGAACCCTCAACCTTCTGACAAACAGCTAAACCCTGCCATTTTCCTGAATTGGAGTCATATAAGAATGAAGAAGTCATTTGAACTTGCTTTAGCTTCCAGGATATGTCGTCTCTTTTGTCTCCAGTCATTTGAATATGAGTCTATTAAGTATAACTTTTAATGTATTAAAAACTACTCCTCACTTAATTTGCTCTTTTCCAGATTTCTTTCTTTTGATAGAAAATTCTATAAGCATTTAAGAAGTCTGGCAGCATCAAGAGAGAGCAAAATTGGATCCACATTACTGGTCTGAAGTTAACCGTTTCTCTCACCGTGAATGTTTCGGACATTTTTGGCTGTGTTTTGAATTTCAGCTGTAGTTCATATGCTCCTATTGCTTATTTTAATACTTTGATTTTTTGTCCCCCAAATATATTTATTGAGCATCAAAAACAACTTGGTACACATTACACAGAGGTATATTGTACTCCTATTTTCTTTTTTCAACCTGAAACACCAACACACATACAGTATATACAAATGTTGACATACACCCTCAGATACACATCCGGGCTCACTCCCTGACCACGTTAGCTCCTTATCAGCACCAGATTGTACTGGTACAACCTTCTCACAGTTAGTCTTTTACTCCATAACCACTTGTAATTCAGAGAACTAACGCATAAAGGGTCACCACTTGGAGACAATTTTTTTGGTGGACCCTCTGAATGTGTATTTGTTTTTCTCCAGTTTAATAAAGAAACTGATGTCCTTAATCCGTTGTGTAATAGAAGGAGCCTTGCCAGAGTTCCTGTGAAAAGATTAGACGCCTGACGAATAGGGATGTAAATCCAATTGCACCTTTCTGCAGAGAATTTGGGGAGTTGTCGGAGATTCCAAATATTACAGTCAATGGTCAGGGGTCCAATTTGACTTTAAATATTTCAGACAGTGTGTTAAAGACCCGCTCCAGAACCCTCATATTTTGGGGCACTGATGAGACACGTGTCTTAGGTGTCAGGAGGAATATTATGAATTTTAACAGCATGACAGCAATGAAATTGAAATTTATTTTGAGACAAAGTCTTTCATTTTTTCTCCTTTCAATTTTAGATGAGCAGGAAGCTGAAATTCTTGCAATATGCTCTGCACATGACACCTGCTCCCATGACAAAATTAAACCGAAAATGAAATTCCCTGTTCCACACATTGTCTGTCCATAGTTTTATACCATTTTCATCCATCCATCCTCTTTCATGAAAATGTACTAAAATACATGCAGGGAATTGTACTTTCGGTTTAACTTCGTGTTTGAGGATTACCATGGATCTTAACTTTGTCCCATCGGCCAAGCATGATAACACCACGGTAAATCTGGTCCTTTCATGGCCTGTACTCCATTCCACTGTTCTATTGCTTATCATGTCAAAATTCATGGGGGTTTTGTCCATGTTTCCAATTTTTGCCAATGCAAACTAGTGTTTCTGCCGGTTCAGTATAATAAACTAATGAAAACGTACAACTTTATGATCAAGATCTTTTGGTCGTTTCTGTGCAATTTTTGTTTTTTGGTGTAATATCAGATTTTTATATTTCATGAAATGATCGCACCAGCTGACTGTAGCCTCAAAATCATTCACTAAATTCTGGGTGGGACTTGGCCCACTGCAGTACAAACGTTATTTTATTTCGGATGACTATGTCCCCATTCTGCAATGTGATTTTCCATCGCTGGTCAATGAGTGATTCCCTTTCACAAAGAACATTGCCTTTTTTGGTATATTTCTTAAAGTCTCTTCTTTCTTCCTCCAATCTCACCAGCTTCTCATTCTCATCAAATGTTCTTGCAGCAATTGTTGGTTTTCTTGGCCATTTCTATCACATTCAACTTGAAGCTGGCTTCATATTTTCGTTGTGTTGATGGAACCCTCTATGATATAAATCACCTCCAGCCCACGCCTAGGAGATCAATCCATACGATCTATGGGGGGTCGACGTATATGCCAGTCAACAACCCATCTCAGGAATCGCTAGCTTTGGGGGTGGACTTGTATGCCAGTCAATGGGACACCTCAAGCAGGCAGAAAAAAGGGGTCATCTTATACGCCAGTTGGCTTATATGCTGAAATATATGGTATATTACCGACTGTGAAAAGGCAGACAAGTTGTTTGGAACAACACACACGTCTGCTGTGAGACTGGGTGCAGACTGGGATCTCGCTTTGCTGTGTGCCTTTACTTTGTCCACATCAGTGATAGGAATCTCCCAGTGGCCAATCACTTCAATTCCATGACCCCTCCCATGCTGACATGTCTGTCCATCAACTCATCTACTGTCCCATTAAGTCCACCATAAGCACCACTTAATTTTCCATCTCGGCACTCTCCAACCGGATGGCATGAACCTGGATTTCTCTGGTTTCTGTTAGCCTGCTCTCCATTTGCCCTCTCTTCCCCACCTTTCTGTCTTTTTTTCTTCCAGCTCTCCACTCCCATCCCTCTTCATTCAGAGCAATCCCCCCCTCCTCTTGCTTGCTGCTGTGCCCTCCCTCTCTTATCCACCTATCACCTCCTGCCTGTGGGACTGTGCTCCTCCCCTTGACACCCCACCATTTTGTGCAGGCACCTGTCCATATTTTTATATCTTGATGAAAAGCTCAAGCCCGAAACATTGGTTATGTATCTTTGCTATATAAGTATTGTTTGACCTGCTGAGTTTCTCCAGCATTGTGTTTTTAACAATATAGTTCCTTGCCCAGTCTACACTGAAAGCAGCTCCCAAACTCTTCCACAAAGTTAATAGGAATTTTTAAAAAAATTATAAACAGCACAGTATTTCAGTCCATTTGATCGTGCCACCCAAAATACACTCCGTTAATCTACACCCCTGAAACATTTTGAACAGTGGGAGGAAACCAGAGACCCTGGGGAAAGCCCACATCGACACGGGGAGAACGTACAACCTCCTTACAGTCAGCACGGGATTCGAACCCCCGCTGGCGCTGTAAACATCTGAATGGAGTGCTCTCGGTCTTATGCTGATGCACAATTTGCAAGAGGTTTAACTCCTGGACTGCCATATCCAACACATTTTGAGTACCTTCACCCACACTTCAAGTGGACAACTTACCACCACCATCTAAAGAGCAATTAGGGATGCAGGCCTCGACAAACCCCATAAATGGATGGAAAAAAAAATCACACTATTACGATTACCATTATTACAAATTTTAAACAACGACATTCATTTAGGTGCTAAATGGGGACAAATCTGAAGATTGCATCATTATTTACTGTGCAGTGCCAGACGGTGGTCTTATCAGACTTCAATAAACTGAATGTACCTGGCCTCAAGAAGGTTACATTGACAGCATGCATTGTGGCTGCAAAGTAGCTAAATATTGCCACACGTGGATGCTCAAAGTAAATACTATTGATTTCTTCACTGTGAGCCAGATGTTTATTTTTCAGCTGACCCTTTTTTGGCTCAATGCCATTTGGTCATCCACGCAGTTCACTGATCAGTGTGGGAGTTAAAAATTATGTATTAGGAAAAGAATGAGGCATTTGGAAAGTCATCTTGATCAACCAGGGGTTAGAATCTATCCCATAAAACGGAAGCTGTGTAGAATATTTTCCACCTACGCTATCCAATCGGGACACAAGACGATTCAGAAAATTCACAGTAGAAAAAACTTCGTAACAAAATGAGCAAATCTATGGGTAAGATGCCTCTTTTGGTTGGAGAGTGGGGGGAGGTGGCTGGAATGAAAAATGACGGATGAGTTAATCAATAGCAATTAGTTTTTTTTATGCTTAAGAATCATTTCAGAGTTATTTTTAGAAACTGGAAACCAATCTGAATGGAATTTTGCCATTTCTTTGAGGTTTTCACATTTATCTGAAAAAGAACCCATGATAGGTAAAATGTTAAAAAAATATATTACTGAAATATTTTTGAAATGCTTTTCCACAACATTTTCCTTTGCAGAAACTGGAGACCTTGCATCCATACATTTGAAATCATTGATCACAAGGTTGGAGGCCACCAGTTGACTTCTAACGCACAAAGTTGCACTTGCCACGATGCCACTCTGTGAACACACAAATATAAAAGTAATTCCACACCTTCCACCTGCTAATTATTTTTTTCCTTGTAGTGAGGTTGCTTGTTGCTAACACCCAAGAGTGTCTGCAGAATCATGACCTTCAGCTCCAACCAGTGGCCCGCTCAGGGATTCAATAACCTGTGTAACATGCAATGACCGAAACTGGTAAAGTTTATCACGGTAATTTTGGCAGCGGATTTAATAAATCCTGTAATATTTTTGTTAACAAAATACAGTAAAATCCCCATTATTCAAAATTCAAACAACTGGCACTAAAAAAAGGCAGAAAATAGGTTAAAAAAGTACAAAAGTTTGAAATTGGCACCCCTAGTGGTCAGTTCACCAATCACCCAATCTTCACTTATCCAGCATCTACCAATCCCCACAGGTACTGGATAGCTTGGATTTTTTACTGTAACTTGCTCAGAATCTGTCGCTGGGAACTGAAAATGCTAACGTAGCCCTCAAAAGAGCAGTGATTTTTCAATAACACTATCTTTTGTTACTTTCACCACTTGCAGAAGAAAAATTGCAATTAAAATGGCACGAGAGGTTACTTATTTTCAATGTACTTTGCATTTTAGACCTGCAATCTTTGCCAGGAAAAAAAGTACCTCCAGGGTAATCATCTTTAACCTAGCTCCAAATTCATCTTCTAACCCATGGGATGAGTCGTTAAAAGGACAAGATAAATTGTCCTGGTGTACTTTAGTTGTAGAATAATACATTACTCCTATCCCCAGTAAGTTTTCTTTTCTCCCAAACAATGAACAATGACGTGAAGATCATTAACCATATAACCACTTACAGCACAGAACAGGCCAGTTCGGCCCTACTAGTCCATGCCGTAGCAAATCCCCACCCTCCTAGTCCCACTGACCAGCACCCGGACCATACCCCTCTAGTCTCCTCCTATCCATGTAACGATCCAGTCTTTCCTTAAATGCAACCAATGATCCCGCCTCGACCACGTCTGCCGGAAGCTCATTCCACATCCCCACCACCCTCTGCGTCAAGAAATTTCCCCTCTTGTTCCCCCTTCAATCTTAAACCATGCCCTCTAGTTTGAATCTCCCCCTTTCTTAATTGAAAAAGCCTATCCACATTTACTCTGTCTGTCCCTTTTAAAATCTTAAACACCTCGATCAAGTCCCCTCTCAATCTTCTACGCTCCAGAGAAAAAAGCCCCAGTCTGCACAACCTTTCCCTGTAACTCAGACCCTGAAACCCTGCCTTATTTCAACCAAATGAATGAGGATATAGTATCTAAAACCAAATGTTTTATATTTTCTTATGGCATTTTGTGATTTCTTTTTAGACTCTTGCTTTGTTTTGGTTATTATTTGTCTGAGGTTCATTTTGCTCCTGGGGACAAAATCATGGCTACCATCACAGGAACAGACACATAACAAAAATGTCACATGTCCTCAAGTATGCACCTGCATTTATGATGACTACAGTGAAGAACTGAACGTCTACTGCAGCTCTCATAACCTCAGCAGCATTCCCAAAGATGTACCAATTGGCGCCAAAACAGCTTGGTTTGATTGTAACAACCTCACAGTTCTTCCATCCCATACTTTCAGAAACATGAGGAATCTAGACTTCTTGAACCTAGAGAAAGACCACATCATTAACATAGAGCCACATGCCTTCTATGGTTTGAAGCAACTGGTCCACCTCCATTTGGAAAGGAACAGACTGAAAAGCCTGCCACCAAATGTATTCCTCCACACTCCGTCTCTTGGCTCACTTAGTTTGAACAACAACAACTTTGGCAAGATTGAAGAAACATTATTTTATGGCCTCCCCCATCTCTGGTACCTGAATCTGGGTTGGAATAATCTTGCAGTGTTGCCTGCAGCAAGCTTTCATAATCTGTCCAAGTTACGGGAGCTTATTTTGGCTGGTAATAGGTTAAGTTATCTGCAGCCACCACTATTTGTCAACCTGACAGAACTAAAAGAACTTGATCTGTCTGGAAACCTGTTGAGAATCATCAAGAGGAACATCTTTGTGAAATTGACAAAACTTCAAAAACTTTATTTGAGCAACAATCAAATTAGTACCATCATGCCCAGAGCTTTCATGGGAATGAAATCTCTCAGATGGTTAGACTTGTCCCACAACCGCCTTACTGTATTACATGAAGAGACCTTCTCTGGACTCTTAAACCTTCACGTACTTCGAGTTCTCAACAATTCCATTGTAGGGTTGCAGCACAGGACATTCAGAGAACTTCACTTTCTGGAAGAACTCCAGTTTGGGTACAACAAAATCAAAATCCTTCCTGAAAATATATTCGAGGGCTTAGTCCAATTGGAAGTCCTCACTCTGAATGATAATCAGATACAGGAGATCAAACCAGGGGCATTTGTTGGTCTCCATGATGTAGCTGTACTTAATCTATCCAGCAACTCTTTGAGAAACCTACCAGAATACACCTTCAAGGGGCTTCGCAAGCTTCATAGCTTGCACTTGGAAAATAACGCAGTCACAAGAATTCAACCAAACTCATTTTCTGGACTGATCAGACTTCGAAGACTCTTCATGCAAAAGAATCACATTTCAGTTATCAATAACCAGAGCCTCAGTGACTTACAACAGCTTATGGAATTGGACTTCAGATACAATAAACTCATACAGCTCTCTCCTCATGCCTTCACAGGAATATCAAATCTGGAATATCTGCTGTTAAAGAGCAATAAACTTGCACATATCCCTGACATCACCTTTCAGCCACTTCAGCGGCTCTCTTGGCTCGATTTGTCGGAGAACTTTATTGAGTTTTTCTACAATCATACTTTTAAACCACTGACCAGGTTAAAATATCTTAACCTCAAGAGCAATTCATTAAGGTATTTCCCAGAGCAATTTCTGAAGCAGCCATCAGAACTAGAACAATTGTTGCTGGATGGTAATAAGTGGCATTGTGACTGCCTGTTGAAGCCTCTTAGAGATTACTGTCTGGAAAATCCCCAAGTGGTACCCCGTTACTTTGAATCCACAATAGAAAGAGACGAAAGTCTAACCCTCGTATACACATACAATAATATCACATGTGCCAGCCCACAAGCCATTGCTTGCACAGATCTGAGAGACATTAGTGAGGACTACTTTGTTAACTGCTAACATCAAGTGTGACTTGAAAGCCTACCTACAATCATCAGATGCATAATATTCAAAAACCTTCATCATGATTATCTTTCACAAGTGTATATTATTTGCATATGCCATTACCACAACAGTAAATAAAGAATGGAGGCCAGACAATTCTGGCCAGTGTAATTTACCATGCCGTATTTCTTTCTAGCATAAAGATCAAATGAATATGCTTATCATAATTGCTTCTGCAAGCAATGCTCAATTGATGGAGCTAAAGTAACATGAACTGCACTGACATGAACAATGAAAAGTGTAAAAGATAGTGGAAGCTCCGCTTTGTTTCAGTTTTCACAGTGATCAGAGAAATTATTATACTTGTAAGGTGAACTAGAAACAGAATTGAAATTGATTAAGATGTTTAGCAGGAATCCAAGAAGAAAATATATCACCTTTGCTAATTATGAGTAAAATGGGCTAAATAAAACCTCCAAAACATGAAAATGTTGAAAATGCTAAGTGGCGGCATGGTTAGCGCAACGGTGTTACAAGCCCCAACGATCGGGATCTGAACCCTGCGCTATCGGTAAGGAGCTTGTACATTCTCCTCGTGTCTTGTGTTGGGTTTTCCCAAGGTCCTCCTGTTTCCTCCCACTGTTCAAAAAAATGTAAAGGCCTGTTACCGTGCAGTTTGTCTAATTTTTTAAAATTTAAAATTTAAAAATTTAACATTTAAAAATTTAACAGCATTTATAAAGACAAGGATTTCCAAAAATAAATTGGAACAATTTGAATAACTAAACAAGTTTTAAGATGCCAGGAAATGGGGAAAGGTCACAAAAAAAGGGTCAGTGGTAGGATGGGAGATAAAAAGAGCGGATTAATGAGCAAAGAAATTTTAAAAAAATTATCCCTATAAGGCATAAAGGTGTCGGAATCAGTGATATTTAACAGTCACTCCAAACTAAACATACATACCAAAGGCATCCAAAGGAAATCATGGATAAATTTCTATCATAGCATTCAGAGCAATTTTAAGTCCACATTTTCACTTAAACCAAAGGTAAATAAATTATGCAGTCTGGCACCCAAAACAATTTGAAACTTAGATCAAAATTGCAGTTTTAGAGATCAGTTTGTGAGCAGGCTGGTGGACATCAAATAAAAATTTTTATACGTCTTTTGTATGTCTATTAAAGATAAGTATTTGGTCTTTGCTTTTTGACAAAGATCAAGTTGGTTATTGCTGTTTTCTTCCAATTATGATCCAGATTTAATCAAAATCAAATTCCCTTTCCTCTTAATTCCTTCACTTTTCCCATATGTTGTCTTTCAAAAGACCCAGATCTTTCAAATCCCATTCTGAACAGAAGACACAAGCAACAAATTGTGGAGTAAGGGCTGAACATACATTAAAAAAAAATCAATGTAGCCATGCTCCCTAATATTACCACACTCCAGTAAAAAGTCGAGGAATAATTTAACCTATTCAAAACCAGCATCCTTTGGAAGACTGAGAATGCTGGTCATTTCAGCTATAGCCTAGCTCGGTGGTTCTCAACCTTTTCTTTCCACTCACATCCCACTTTAAGTAATCCCCATACCATCGGTGCTCTCATTGCTTTGACACTGACCTATTTCCCTTGGAGTTATGAAAATGGGCACATATTAGGTACGATTAAAACAGTAGTTTTCAAACGTTTTCTTTCCGCCCACATACTACCTTAAGCAATCCCTAACTAATCACAGAGCACCGATGGTAAAAGGAATACTTAGTGGCATGTGAGTGGAAAGAAAAATGTTGAGGACCACTGGTAACTTCAATGGGACTTTACATTCTGCAAAGTAGAAATCAAGAAGAGAAATCCTGCCTTTCACCCCATCACAGATTCCCATTTTCCCTGCATCTTAAATTTAATGGCCTTTCTGAAATTTCACCTTCGCTCCATAGATGCTCCCCGATCTGCTGAGCATTTCCATAATTTCCTCCTTTTAATTTGTGTATTTAATGCAGAGATTGATAGGTTCCTTATTAGACAGAGCATCATAGGTTATGGGGAGAAAGCAGGGCAGTGAGGCTGAGTGGGAACCATTGGCAGACTCAATGGATGAATAGCCTATTTCTGCCCCTTATGTCTTATGGTCTTAATTTAAGATGCTTTTAAATGTACGTTTCAATTCCATTAATAATTATAGTAATCTCTGAAACTCAAGTTATATTTATTCCTCAAATTTTATCATTTAATTTTGTTTCTTCGTTCACTGAGACGACATTAATGAATTTCAATGGTGAATTCTCTTCAATCTTGCCAAGCGGATTGAGTGGGTATACCTTTTTACATGAATACTTGAGTGGGTACTTATAAATACAACAGAGCAAATTGCAGCAAAATATTCCTTCAATGGCAAACAAGCCATAACTGGAATTCAAACTTTCAAATTCTAATCAGTCATTCAGAGAATATCATAGCAATTACATCTCCAGTTCAAATTCACTGCCATACATGGAGGATTGAATGAAAAAGCTTGTTTGACCTCA
Source organism: Narcine bancroftii (assembly GCF_036971445.1). Lineage (NCBI taxonomy): Eukaryota > Metazoa > Chordata > Chondrichthyes > Torpediniformes > Narcinidae > Narcine > Narcine bancroftii. The sequence goes on from NC_091480.1 coordinate 13,317,497, forward strand.
AAATCACTGGATTGTCATTGCATCCCATTTTGCTCACCAGCGAACTTGAGGGACAATCCAATTGGATCAAAGTGTGACTCCAGACCTGCACATAATTATCCTTTTGAATGGGCACTAAATTTACTCAAGGTAAATTAAGATTGGACCCGCATCATGAATAAAAGAAAATATTATCTTCAAGAACATTAGGGCTGAATCCGATCATTAAGCAATCTCAAGTTCAAACTCCACCCAAAATACTGTTTTTAACTGCCTATTGTAGCACTAATATTATAAGCATCAATAAATTTCGGTCGCTCGTGGTGTTAGGCTATTGGTTCTTATAAATTTAAATTTACTTCAGAAATAGTCACAAACTTTTCTCAATTAGAGTATACAAATTAAATTCTTCTGTTATAACAAATCTCAAAGTGAATAACCCAGTCACATATGACTTCTTAAAAAGAGATGTGCATACTTTTCTTCTTTCTTTGGCTTGGCTTCGCGGATGAAGATCTATGGAGGGGTATGTCCACGTCTACTGCAGGCTCGTTGGTGCCTGCGGGACAGGCAGGCACGGTTGCAGCGGTTGCAAGGGAAAATTGGTGGGTTGGGGTTGGGTGTTGGGTTTTTCCTCCTTTGTCTTTTGTCAGTGAGGTGGGCTCTGCGGTCTTCTTCAAAGGAGGTTGCTGCCCGCCGAACTGTGAGGCGCCAAGATGCACGGTTGGAGACAAGATCAGCCCACTGGCGGTGGTCAATGTGGCAGGCACCAAGAGATTTCTAATACCAAATAGCATACTTTTTATAAACATATGCTTCAAAGTCAAAAGCAACCGCCACTGTTGGAGTCTTCTTTCCTTGTACCTCATGGATTAAGTTAATGAACTTGGAGATATTGTCCATTGTTTGTCTTTTCTTAAATCCAGTTTTGTCAAGTTTTACTATTTTTGGTACACAGACAGCCAATCTGTTTGCTCATAGTTTTGCTATTATCTGATTCCACCTGCATTGAATTCGCCCATTGTTATTGAATGAAGATCTACCGGGACCAATGCCTGAAGAGGGTGCACAAAATCAGTGAACCAGTGCGGACTCGAAAGGCCAACATGGCCTGTTTCCGCTCCGTAAATGGTTAGATGGTTAAAGAAAACTCAGAAACAGATTTATTGTAACAAATACGTCACAAAATTCATAATGTTGTAGCAGCATTACAGGTGCAAATATTGTTGTAAATTACATCTTTGAAAAAATAAATTAGAGTAAAAGAAGAGAAAGTGAGGTAGTGTCTGTGGTTCACTGTCCATTCAGGCTCCTGTACCTCCTTCCCAATGGAGGACATGGGTGGTGGTGGTGGTCCATGAGGATGGAGGCTGCTTTCTTAAGATACCGCTTCTTAATGGGGTGATTCCCATGATGGTGATGGCCGAGTTCACAACTCTTTGTGGTCTTTTCCTGTCCTGTGCATTGCCATCAGACAGTAATGCAACCAGTCAGCGTGCTCTCCACGGTACACTTATAGAAATTTGCAAGTCCAAATTTCCTCAAACCCCTTGCAAAGTAGAGTCACTGGCAAGTGTTTGTCACCATTGCATCAACATGGGGCCCCCGGATAGCTGATCAACTACCTAATCTATCTCACTCATCTACGCTTCCTCATTGCTGTCTGATTCTCCTGACAACCGTGGTGTTATTGGAAAATTTGTAGATGGCATTTGAACTGTGCCTAGCCACACAATCATGGGTGTAGAGTGAGTAGAGCAGTGGGCTAAGTATGCAGCCTTGAGCATGAAAAGTATTAATCGCAGTATTAGACCTACTTTTAAAGTTTATTGTTTTGGAATCAACTGGAATAAGTCTTTAATTAAAGTTTATTCTTGCTTAAACTTGACATATTGAACCAGTTTAAGTTGTCGATAAACACTGAACTGCTGGTTATACTGGCTGTCAAATACCAAGCCACTTTTGTTCAAACGCATAATCCTACACCACCTAATAGCCTGAATACGCCTGAGATTGTCTAATCTCGGAAGCTAAGCAGGCTCAGGACTGGTTCGTACTGGGAGGGGAGACCGCCGAGGAACACCAGGTGCTGTAGGTTTCTGTGAGGGGCGCTGGACAAAGTGGCGACTCACTGTAGACAAAAGTTAAAGAATTTCATGTATGTTACATTCTAAATGTAGTATTACATGCCAATAATGGAACCTTTACCTTCATTATCTTCAGAATCAACCACTTTTCAAGCAACACATTAATGTCTACCACTAAAGGTACTGTTTACTATAAAGCTCATCAAATTATGGATCTTCAAGCACATTCACAAATTAAGTGGGTGCAAAGCATTTATTTCTTTTTATACAATTCAATAAGCACAACAAAGATATCATAGTTCCAGTATATATATATATATATATATATATATATCTGTAAAACATCATGTCCATTTCTGGAATAAATATCATGTTACTACATCTCAGGAGTGGAGAATTCAAATACTTCAAACTCCCATTCCTGCAGTCCAATAAAAATATACAAAGAATCTTCTGCTCTTTATTTCTATTAATTAAAGTAGGATTGTATTCCCTGGAAATTAAGGATTCTGAGAAAATTTAATTGAGGTGTTCAAGATATTGGAGGAGAATTAACAACACACAGTCAGAGAAAAACTATTTCCTGTGCCTTAAGAATCAAAATCTAAAAATCAGAGGGCAGCCCTTTCAAGTGTCGGGACCCACTTTACACTCAAAATTGAGAGATGCAGCATGGTAACAGGCCTTTCTAGCCCATAAGCCTGCTGCACCCAAATATACCCATGTGATCAATTAATCTACTCACCCTGTGCGCCTTTAGAAATATTATGGAGGAGACTTTTCTCTTCCATAAATGCTAACTGTCGCTGTCAATTATTAATTTTAAATAGGGAATTAAAATATTTTGATACACTATAATTATCGAGAGCTCTTGGGCAAACAGGTTAGCTCACAGGTCAGTCATGGTGGAAAACACTCAAGAACCTACATACCTGTTCCTGCTTTTATGGGCTATGTACTTGAAATTCACTATCATTGTTTAAAATCTTCTCCACTATTTTATTAATTGCGTCAAAGGTTGCACTCTTTGGAAAAGCTTGGATGAAGTCTCTCCCTTCTTCCAAACTTTGCACCAGTTGAGGATCTAGAGGAACACATCCTGAGAAGAAAATATACAGATTTTAATCCTTCAAGTGCATAAAAGTATCTACCAACTAATTAAATCCTTAACAAAAGCAACAATTACAGATACCAATAGTGATCGTAAATATTGGTACTGCAAATGACAGGGTAAAACTAGTCAGCTTCAAAATTCAACTTAAAATGAGTGGGTTTGACCATGGCTTTCGGTTTTAAAAAAATTAAGCCAAGCATAATCGGAAAGCATATCCAATCATTACTTTAAAAGTATAGTTTTCAAAAAAAAAAATACATAAAGCAATTCACATTACAAAATATCCCAGCTTTTCTCTTCGTCAGACAGGAAGGTCAAAATGAAAAATTCTGTAGAACACATAATATGGTATTTTATCAAGAGAAAATAAAAGATCGATTTAAAAAAACAGATATACAAAAAAAAATGTACAAAATCACCATCGTAAAAATAAAATTCAAGCATAATACTGCAACAGGTTCTTGACCTGCCATCTTTGAATCAACCCTTTACAGGCCGAAGGGCCCATTCGTGTGCTGTGCTGTTCTATATTTGAACATCATAAAAGCCCCCATCACCCTGGCCATGATCCATTCGAGCTGCTACCTTTGACCCTAACCTCGGGTTTTGTCTATGCGAGATTTGAGCATTCTCTGGGTGACCATGTTCAGGAGAAGGGGGCTTATTAGCTGGACTTGTGGGAAGAGGACTAATAAGATTGGTCTGAGAGCAGTCAGAAACTCAAATAAACAAAAAAACCAGAAATATTCATCAACTACAAAACTTATTTTTCTCAATGCTATTCCTTGAATCAACAGAAATTCTAGCATGCATTGATTGTAAAATTATTAAATTAGACCATCTTTGGAAAGAAATCTTCTGTGCACACATATGATAATTGGCTGAGATGAATCAAATTCCAAAACTGACAAGTGATTTTTCATTCTAACATTCACTTTGGATTCTCACCTAGAAATGGAACCCCAGACTGCTCAGCAAGTGCTTCTCCACCTCCTCTGGAAAATACATTAGTGCATTCCTGAAAAATAATCATTTACTGAAGTCAAGAATTTGAAACAGCTAAACAATGTAGTTTATAATCCATTAAACAGAGATGAAACCATCATCTTATACCAGTGATTTTCAAACCTGTGAGCCTTGGCCCACAGGTGGGCCACAGAGTGTTTCCATGTAAGTCTTTAAAAATGTTAAATAAAATACTTTAAATTAGATTCTTTGTATACTTGAAACTATTGCTCAGTCATTGCCACTAGTGGGCCATGGTATGTTAGGCCAGAAGCCAGGTGGCCTTAGACTGACAAAGGTTAATAGAAATGTTGGCATTTTCATTAATGTGAAAATCCAGAAGATGCACTCAATAGCACCTTTCACACTTGTATCCCACTAAATTGGCCATTCAGTGACCTGGGATAGGAATAGCATTTTGGCTTTTCACACTTGACCACTCCTAACCGGGACACTGAACACTTACAAGGAGCAGTCCCTGGGGTTAGCACTGTTCTACCTTCTACCGATGGCATCACGACACATCAAGCGATGGTGGCCCTGCCCTAAATCCTGATCAATGTATCATGATCTTGTATTTGAACAAAATTAATCATGCCTAATGGGAAGGTTTGTAGTGCTATGGCACACAATTTATAGAGTGGGAATGATGGTAACATTATCGTGTATTATTTATAAATAACATGGGAAAAAGCAATGGTGGACCTACCCTCCCACAATTCCATGCGGCAGAGAAAGGGCTGTATGACAGAGAGCTCATGGAGGTGTTTCTCTGCCGCACGACATTCTGGGAAGCCAGGTCCACCACTGCTTTTTCCCATAGTCTTTATAAATTGTGCGCTATAGCGCTACCAAATTTCCCACTGTTAAAAAATTGTTCACTATTACAATTTATTTCCTCTCTCTTCCCTGCTGCGATTTTCCCACGGCAAAGTTTATACCTTCATTTTAATCGTTCCTGCACACGCAAAAACTTGGATCATTTCAATCCCATAATGCAATTACCCATTTCACACTTGCCTGATTGCAACACCGGCATCTGCAGATGCCAGGGATTGTACTAGGGGTGGAGGCCGTCGATCTCTGGCGTGAGATGATGTAATCTGACACCAGTGTTGAGCTGATTTCGCTTTCACACTAGACACTAAAGGCTGATTGGCCGTTAATTCGTGGGATCACTTGCAAATGTGAAAGGGGCTAAAGACTCAAGAGATGCATTGTTTTGCTTAAGGTCCAAGAAAATCAAATGAATAGAGGAAACTTCCTGGCTTTCAAAATAATCTTAATGCAAAAAACAAATTCTGTATATGAATCGTAATTGTTTCATGAATATATTGGAATGTATTAAATTTCAAAATATGGTTTTTTTTACAAAAGTTTGGGATAGTTAAACATCTGTTTTAACCTTGTGTTCCAATCTTTATTTTGTACTCTGTAAAATGTTTAATGTGGTAAAACATTATGCTTTCTTTCTGTCCGAGAGGAGTCTCGAAACATGATTGGCTGTTCAATCAATTTAATGGCACCACTGCCACAGGATACCAAAGATCCTTTTTGAAGCAATGCCAGGTAACATCACAAAAGAGAAGGCCACAATGAAGAATTTGTTCAATCTTTATGAAGATCTTTGCTCCATGCTGATCCAGGGCCTCATCATTATTCAACATGCATCATCAAGCATATCCTCTGTGGTTTAATCAACCCAAGCTCAAATAAAAGCCTCTCATTTAATACTCACTGAACAGTTTGGACAGACAAAACCACTCATGTTTTCAATTATTCCAATGATAGGCAAGCCAGTTTTCTTGCAGAAGGTCAGTTCCCTTCTTACATCTCCTATAGACACTGCCTGTTAATAAAGAAGCGATATTTAAAATCTTCAGCATTAATCATTTAAAATAGTAATACAATGTTGCTTTCACAGAAAGCAAAACTTACTTTTGTGAATGGGCTATTTGACCGCAAAAATCACAATTCAAGATGAACAGAATGTTTTTAGTCCAACCAAATAAGATGCAAGTTATAAAACAAAAAGCAGGTCATTGAACTTTTTTGCATTTGGTCGTCTCAAACTTTGCTTTGAGAAATTCGGTGAAGAAATGAACTGAAGAACAAAACTATGGTGCAAAAATGCATATTAAGAATTTAATGCAGCATATTTGAAGCCAAGAGCAAACTCCTGGACAAATCTTGTTAGATTGCATTTCATGAAATATTCTTTTCTTTTCTTCTTCTTTGGCTTGGCTTCGCGGACGAAGATTTATGGAGGGGGTAAAAAGTCCACGTCAGCTGCAGGCTCGTTTGTGGCTGACCAGTCCGATGCGGGACAGGCAGACACGATTGCAGCGGTTGCAAGGGAAAATTGGTTGGTTGGGGTTGGGTGTTGGGTTTTTCCTCCTTTGCCTTTTGTCAGTGAGATGGGCTCTGCGGTCTTCTTCAAAGGAGGCTGCTGCCCGCCAAACTGTGAGGCGCCAAGATGCACGGTTTGAGGCGTTATCAGCCCACTGGCGGTGGTCAATGTGGCAGGCACCAAGAGATTTCTTTAGGCAGTCCTTGTACCTTTTCTTTGGTGCACCTCTGTCACGGTGGCCAGTGGAGAGCTCGCCATATAATACGATCTTGGGAAGGCGATGGTCCTCCATTCTGGAGACGTGACCCATCCAGCGCAGCTGGATCTTCAGCAGCGTGGACTCGATGCTGTCGACCTCTGCCATCTCGAGTACCTCGACGTTAGGGGTGTGAGCGCTCCAATGGATGTTGAGGATGGAGCGGAGACAACGCTGGTGGAAGCGTTCTAGGAGCCGTAGGTGGTGCCGGTAGAGGACCCATGATTCGGAGCCGAACAGGAGTGTGGGTATGACAACGGCTCTGTATACGCTTATCTTTGTGAGGTTTTTCAGTTGGTTGTTTTTCCAGACTCTTTTGTGTAGTCTTCCAAAGGCGCTATTTGCCTTGGCGAGTCTGTTGTCTATCTCATTGTCGATCCTTGCATCTGATGAAATGGTGCAGCCGAGATAGGTAAACTGGTTGACCGTTTTGACCGTTGGATGAGACATATAAGGCAATCGAACAACTGAAAAGTGGCAAAGCAGCAGGTATGGATGGAATCCCCCCAGAAGTCTGGAAGGCTGGCGGCAAAACTCTGCATGCCAAACTGCATGAGTTTTTCAAGCTTTGTTGGGACCAAGGTAAACTGCCTCAGGATCTTCGTGATGCCACCATCATCACCCTGTACAAAAACAAAGGCGAGAAATCAGACTGCTCAAACTACAGGGGAATCACGTTGCTCTCCATTGCAGGCAAAATCTTCGCTAGGATTCTACTAAATAGAATAATACCTAGTGTCGCTGAGAATATTCTCCCAGAATCACAGTGCGGCTTTCGCGCTAACAGAGGAACCACTGACATGGTCTTTGCCCTCAGACAGCTCCAAGAAAAGTGTAGAGAACAAAACAAAGGACTCTACATCACCTTTGTTGACCTCACCAAAGCCTTCGACACCGTGAGCAGGAAAGGGCTTTGGCAAATACTAGAGCGCATCGGATGTCCCCCAAAGTTCCTCAACATGATTATCCAACTGCACGAAAACCAACAAGGTCGGGTCAGATACAGCAATGAGCTCTCTGAACCCTTCTCCATTAACAATGGCGTGAAGCAAGGCTGTGTTCTCGCACCAACCCTCTTTTCAATCTTCTTCAGCATGATGCTGAACCAAGCCATGAAAGACCCCAACAATGAAGACGCTGTTTACATCCGGTACCGCACGGATGGCAGTCTCTTCAATCTGAGGCGCCTGCAAGCTCACACCAAGACACAAGAGAAACTTGTCCGTGAACTACTCTTTGCAGATGATGCCGCTTTAGTTGCCCATTCAGAGCCAGCTCTTCAGCGCTTGACGTCCTGCTTTGCGGAAACTGCCAAAATGTTTGGCCTGGAAGTCAGCCTGAAGAAAACTGAGGTCCTCCATCAGCCAGCTCCCCACCATGACTACCAGCCCCCCCACATCTCCATCGGGCACACAAAACTCAAAACGGTCAACCAGTTTACCTATCTCGGCTGCACCATTTCATCAGATGCAAGGATCGACAATGAGATAGACAACAGACTCGCCAAGGCAAATAGCGCCTTTGGAAGACTACACAAAAGAGTCTGGAAAAACAACCAACTGAAAAACCTCACAAAGATAAGCGTATACAGAGCCGTTGTCATACCCACACTCCTGTTCGGCTCCGAATCATGGGTCCTCTACCGGCACCACCTACGGCTCCTAGAACGCTTCCACCAGCGTTGTCTCCGCTCCATCCTCAACATCCATTGGAGCGCTCACACCCCTAACGTCGAGGTACTCGAGATGGCAGAGGTCGACAGCATCGAGTCCACGCTGCTGAAGATCCAGCTGCGCTGGATGGGTCACGTCTCCAGAATGGAGGACCATCGCCTTCCCAAGATCGTATTATATGGCGAGCTCTCCACTGGCCACCGTGACAGAGGTGCACCAAAGAAAAGGTACAAGGACTGCCTAAAGAAATCTCTTGGTGCCTGCCACATTGACCACCGCCAGTGGGCTGATAACGCCTCAAACCGTGCATCTTGGCGCCTCACAGTTTGGCGGGCAGCAGCCTCCTTTGAAGAAGACCGCAGAGCCCACCTCACTGACAAAAGGCAAAGGAGGAAAAACCCAACACCCAACCCCAACCAACCAATTTTCCCTTGCAACCGCTGCAATCGTGTCTGCCTGTCCCGCATCGGACTGGTCAGCCACAAACGAGCCTGCAGCTGACGTGGACTTTTTACCCCCTCCATAAATCTTCGTCCGCGAAGCCAAGCCAAAGAAAAGCTCCAAGAAAAGTGTAGAGAACAAAACAAAGGACTCTACATCACCTTTGTTGACCTCACCAAAGCCTTCGACACCGTGAGCAGGAAAGGGCTTTGGCAAATACTAGAGCGCATCGGATGTCCCCCAAAGTTCCTCAACATGATTATCCAACTGCACGAAAACCAACAAGGTCGGGTCAGATACAGCAATGAGCTCTCTGAACCCTTCTCCATTAACAATGGCGTGAAGCAAGGATGTGTTCTCGCACCAACCCTCTTTTCAATCTTCTTCAGCATGATGCTGAACCAAGCCATGAAAGACCCCAACAATGAAGACGCTGTTTACATCCGGTACCGCACGGATGGCAGTCTCTTCAATCTGAGGCGCCTGCAAGCTCACACCAAGACACAAGAGAAACTTGTCCGTGAACTACTCTTTGCAGATGATGCCGCTTTAGTTGCCCATTCAGAGCCAGCTCTTCAGCGCTTGACGTCCTGCTTTGCGGAAACTGCCAAAATGTTTGGCCTGGAAGTCAGCCTGAAGAAAACTGAGGTCCTCCATCAGCCAGCTCCCCACCATGACTACCAGCCCCCCCACATCTCCATCGGGCACACAAAACTCATGAAATATAGAAAAACAAGAAAAATAGCAACAAAGAGGTAAAAAGGTATGAAATAAAGAAACATGCATTTGATACCTTGTTAATTCATTCCAAGGCAATAAAAAATATAGATTCATTTTTGATGTATCAGTAATACCAATTATATGGTTTAGACTTTAGTTTATTGACGGTAGAGTGAAAACTTTAGTTTTGCATGCGACCACGGCATCCCAAAATAGTCACCACTCTCCAGTACCATGTTGGATATTCAGGAAATGTGGGAATTCATAAGATTAAAAATTGAAATAAAGATGAGTTGGGTGGCCTGATCGCAATGAAAAAAAAATCACAGCTTTAAGTGGAAAAGGTTAGTCAGACTGAATCATGCTCCAGACCACATCGTACAAAAAAGAAATCGAAAGGAATTAATCTCTCAATGCCAAGTGGAATGTCAATTTTCGACAAAAATTAGAAACAGTTCCTGGAGCGAAAGAGAATGAGGAAATGAATGCTTGCTTGCACTTAGCTGAATTATAACACAAAACCAAAATGGAAATTATTTATGAAATGAGAGATAAGTTAATATATTATTTTAAATTTAAACAGGAATAAACACCAGTTCAGTGGAATTGTTTAATTGACCATTGATGACACTAGAGGGCAGTTCTAACAAAATCTTGAACTGAGATGACACTGAGCACCTGAATTAATCCCATTTAACAAAAATATCCATTTACAGCAATAACCAAAAAAGGCCAAATTTTTTTTAAAAATATAACCACTGAGAAATCCCAAACTCCACTTGCATTATATCACTTCAGACAGCATCATTGCCTGAAATAGAGAAAAGCAAATCTTTCAGAAATACCCCAGGAATAAGCCAGGAATCAAGCCATTTCTGAAACAAAAGTTTAACTGTGTTTCATTACCGTATACTTTACATCTGTACCGGCAGCTACACTGCTCAATGAAGGATCGCACAACCAGACGGGTCGAGTTCAGTGAGCAAAACTGATTTATTGCAGGCTGCCTGGCTGTTCTTATACTCCCAGCCTGGTCCTGGCTGAGAACCGCGCTGGGGGCCCCGACATCACCGGGGCGTCACTTGGGTCGCCAAGCGTGGGCTTCTGAGCCCGGTGCTGAGGTCGGAAGGAAACCCCCGATGGCGCCATTTTGGCCGGCTGCCCCGCCACGTGCATGACAAGTGGGGCCGGTTCGCCTGCCAAATGGCGTACCGCCACACAGCCCTCCCCAGAACCAGCGCCAATGTCCTTTTTGCCGGGCGGCCTTGCTTCTTGGGTTGGGCCACAAAGACTGACTCGGTGGGGTCGAGGGGGGCTGGCTTTAACCTGTCCATCGTAAACAGTTCCCTCTTACCACTCATGTCCAGTGTGAAAATGAATCCTGAACACTGGACAACTTTGTACGGCCCTTCGTATGGTCTTTGTAGAGGTGCTGTGGACGGGCCCCGCCTGATAAAAACATACTCTGCGGAGTACAGCTCACTGGGGACATAAGAGACCAGTGTGCCATGTCTGGGCGGCGGTGGGGGTGTGAAGGAGTCCAACTGGGCCCAGAGGCGGGGAAGTAAACCATGTGGTGACTGCTGGGGGTTGTGAGGTGCATTGACGAACTCACCGGGTAGGGCTATTGGTGCACCATAGAGCAGCTCAGCTGATGACGCCTGTAGGTCTTCTTTGGGTGTCGAGCGGATGCCCAGGAGCACCTAAGGCAGCTCGTCCACCCAGTCGGGGCCAGTGAGGTGGTGAGTGCCGACTTAAGGTGGCAGTGCAATCGCACGACTAGCCCATTGGTCCTGTGGGTGATAGGCCATGGTGTGATGTAGTTCAATCCCCAGCATGTTGGCGAGCTGTGCCCAGAGCGCAGAGGTGAACTGGACGCCCCGATCACTGGTGTGGTGGTTCGGGATGCCGAACCAGGCAACCCAACTGTTCAAAATCGCTCAGGAGCAGGAGTCTGTGGAGGAATCTGGCATCAAGATCGCCTCATGCCAACGAGTGGTGCGGTCTGCCTCGGGAAACGGATAAGGGTCCGACGATGTCCACATGTATGTGACTGATTCATTCCCGGACGTGTTCGAAATCTTGTACGGCGCTCTGGTGTGCCTGTGTACCTTGGAAAGCTGGCAATGGGTGCAGGTTCTGGCCCAGTCCGCAATCTGCTTCCGAAGCCCGTGCCCCAGACGAAACGTTCTGCCACCATAAGGACTGTAGACCTGATGGAAGGGTGGGAAACGTCATGGATATGGTGGAAGACTTGCCTGCGCCACTGGTCGTGGGGTGCCCATGGAGACATCGCAAAGGACGGTGCCCTCACCGGGAGGTCCTGGAACCGTAGGCCTGTGATGGCAGTCCTGAAGGCCCGCGTCTCCTCGTCGGACTTCTGGTCCTGGGCGAGCTGGTCTAAGTCGAGGCCGGGTGTCAGCACGCAAATGGCCAGTCACGAGAGTGCGTCAGCGGCCACGTTGTCTTCCCCCACCTTGTGCCAAATGTCAGTGGTGAACTCCGACACGAAAGAGAGGTGACGCTGTTGGCGGGCCGACCAGGGATCTCTTGCCATAGCGAGTGCCTGAGTGAGGGGTTTGTGGTCGGTAAAAATGGTGAAAGGACTCCCCTCCAAGAAATAGCAGAAATGACGCACTGCCAGGTTAATGCCCAGCAACTCACAATCGAAAGCACTATACTTGCACTCTGGCAGGCGAAGAAGTCGGCTAAAGAATGCCAGTGGTTTCCATTGTCCGTTCACCTGCTGCTCCAGGACGGCGCCGACGGCTGTGGCAGAGGCATCGATGGAAAGTACCATATGCAGGTCATTGTGTGGGTGGACGAGCAGGGTAGCCTTCGCGAGGGCATCTTTCGTGGCTTCAAATGCCCTGCTGGCCTCTGGAGTCCAGACGAGTGTCTTGTCTTTGGCCGCGATGAGGGCAAAGAGCGGCTGCATGATGCACGTAGCGCCTGGAATTAAGCAGTTATAGAAATTAACCATACCTATGAACTCCTGTAGCCCCTTGAGGTTGTCCGAGCGCGGGAACTCCTTGACTGCAATGACCTTCGCAGCGGCAGGTGTAGCTCCTTCGGCCGTGATGGTATGGCCCAGGAACTGCGAGGACTCTTTCCCGCAGGCATTTGGCCGGATTGATCGTTAGGCCGAAGTCGGCCAGTTGGGAGAAGAGGTGAGACTTGTGTTGTGCCCGGTCTCTGCCGGCGACAAAAATGTCGTCGGAGTAAGTGAATACAAAATTCAAATCTCTGCCACTGTGTCCATAAGGCGCTGAAAGGTCTGGGCGGCGTTCTAAAGCCTGAACGGCATGCGTAGGAATTAGAACAAGCCAAAGGGGGTGATGATGGCTGTTTTCGGTATGTCCTCGGGGTGCACCGGGATTTGGTGATACCCGCACACCAAATCAACTTTGGAGAATATCCTCACGGCATGCAGGTTGACCGTAAAGTTCTGGATGTGAGGGATCGGGTAACAGTCAGGTACTGTTGTGTCGTTAAGCCGTCAATAATCTCCACAGAGGCGCCAGCCGCCAGAGGCTTTCTGGACCAGGTGGAGTGGTGAGACCCAAGGACTGTCGGAGCGTCAAACGATCCCCAGTTCCTGGAGATGTGAGAACTCTTCCTTCGCTATCTGGAGCTTATCCGGCGGGTGCCAGCATGCACCAGCAGGCCTTGGGTGGGGATGTAATGAAACACCCCGTGGGGTGGTGAGGTGGCGGAGAACTGTGGCTTGAGGAGGGACGGGAACTCGTCCAGAATACGCTGAAACTCGTCCTTGGGTGTGCTGACCGTGGCCATCTGCAGCTGCTCTGCGCGGGAGGCGTTGAGGCGAACGGATTGGAAGGTACAGGCATCTACCAGTCACCTACCTCGAATGTCGACCAGGAGTCAGTGAGCGGGGAGGAAGTCGACACCCTGAATGGCGGTTGGGAGGGACGAGATGGTGAACCTCCACAAGAACTTCCGCTGGCTGATCTGGAAGTGGACGGTCTTGTCTCCATACTTTCAGATCTCCAACGAATTGGCCACACAGAGGGGAGGTCCTCGAGGTCGGTTCCGGGACTCGATGGCTGTGGCCGGGATAACGCTGATCTGGGCCCCGGTGTCGACGAAGAAGCGTCGGCCGCTGACTGAGAACCACACTGGGAGGCCCCTACGCCACCGGAACGTCACGTGGGTCGCCAAGTGCGGGCTTCCGAGCTCGGTGCCAAAGTCGTGAGGAAACCCCCGACAGCATCATTTTGGCCGGCTGCTGGAACCTTGAGCAAACAGAGAGTTGCTAAAGAAACTGAGCAGTTCCAATAGCAACGATGGCATACCGCCACAACGTCATAATGTGAAGAAAAAAAATGTTGGGATTAAAGACCCACAGGTTTTTGATAATTCTGGGGCCTATGGAATTTTGGGATAAAACATAAATATCCTAGCTCATTGCCCATCATCTGGCTTGAAATTCTGGCCAAACGGTAGCAGTTTATATAGCCCATTTGTTATTTGTCAGGGTACCTGAACCAGAGGCATATTCAGACATACATGCAGCATGGAAACAGTCCATTGCAGCCCACAAGTCTGTGCCACTCCATTAAACTACAAGCCCTGGCATGTTTGTTTGAACAGAGGGAGGAAACTGGAACCCCCGGGGAAAACCCAAGCAGACACAGGGAGAACGCACAAACAGCGCAGGATTCGAACCCCAGCCCCAGTGACAGTGCCGCCCATGTATAATGGGTCTCACTGGAATACTGAGTGCAGATTTAGTGAAGATAGAATACAGCTCCATCTTAAGATAAAAATGTAAATACTTAATATACGTAGCAATTATTCTACTATTTCACCATCAATAGTAAGGAAAATCCAGCTTTGAGAAAAAATATAGAATTATAAAAAACCATTTCATCCAGCACACAATATCTTCAACCCATTACCATCAAGAACGTTGTACAAGAGCATCAAAGTCAGGACTGTCAAGCTGGGGAATTATCCTAAATATTTATATCTATTTACTTTGATTATTTACATCATCTTTATGTGTTTTATGGACCGACCTAGGAGGGGAGGCAGGCCCCTCCAGCCCGGGTAAGAAACCTGCATAGGAGAAGGCCACTCCGATATAAAACCTACGACCCAAGGACCTCGCTGCCACGTCCCAGCTTGCTTGGCCACGGCACACGAACCATGGGTGTAAAGGGTGGGGCCAGTACTGCGCGCACTGCACTCCACCTAAAAGCTCCTTTGCGCAGGCCCGAGGACAGGTCCACGTCTTCCCCCTCCACGTCCTCCCCCTCCACGTCCTCCCCCTCCACGTCCTCCCCCTCCACGTCCTCCCCCTCCACGTCCTCCCCCTCCACGTCCTCCCCCTCCACGTCCTCCCCCTCCACGTCCTCCCCCTCCACGTCCTCCCCCTCCACGTCCTCCCCCTCCACGTCCTCCCCCTCCACGTCCTCCCCCTCCACGTCCTCCCCCTCCACGTCCTCCCCCTCCACGTCCTCCCCCTCCACGTCCTCCCCCTCCACGTCCTCCCCCTCCACGTCCTCCCCCTCCACGTCCTCCCCCTCCACGTCCTCCCCCTCCACGTCCTCCCCCTCCACGTCCTCCCCCTCCACGTCCTCCCCCTCAAAAGATGCTCACAAACTCAAGCTAGCATGCTGGAACATCAGAACCATGCTAGACAAGGCTGACAGCCACCAACCTGAACGTCGGTCTGCCCTCATTGCACATGAACTCCTCAGACTTGACATCGACATAGCCGCTCTCAGTGAAGTCCGCCTGGCAGATGTAGGCAGCCTCCAAGAACGCGGCGCGGGCTACACACTCTACTGGTCTGGCAAGCCTTCGGATGAACGACGCCTATCTGGTGTAGGCTTCATGGTCAAGAGCTTCATTGCCTCCAAACTCGAAAACCTTCCGACAGGCCTCTCGGACCGAATCATGTCCATGCGACTCCCACTTCAAAACAAGCGTCACATCACCCTCATCAGTGTCTATGCTCCAACCCTCCAGGCGGAACCAGCAGAAAAGAACAAGTTCTACACCGACCTGCGCAACCTCATCCAACGTACCCCTACAGCCGACAAGGTTGTCATCCTGGGCGACTTCAAAGCTCGTGTCGGCAAAGACTCAGAAACCTGGCCAGGAATCCTGGGCAAGCATGGCGTCGGCAAGTGCAACGACAATGGGCGCCTCCTGTTGGAGCTCTGCGCAGAACAGCGACTTGTCATTACAAACACCCTTTTTCAGCAGAGGGACAGCCTTAAGACCACCTGGATGCATCCCCGATCCAAACACTGGCACCTCCTGGACTACATCCTGGTGCGAGAAAGTGACAAACAAGATGTGCTCCACACCAGGGTCATGCCTAGCGCGGAATGCCACACTGACCACCGGCTGGTTCGCTGCAAGCTCAACCTTCACTTCAAGCCAAAGCCCAGGAACAATAAAGCCCCCAGAAAGAGGTTCAATGTTGGAAACCTGCAGTCAGACGAAGCGAGAGGAAACTTCCAGGCAAACCTCAAAGCAAAGCTTGACGTTGCAACCCGCCTCACGGACCCGTCCCCTGAAACCCTCTGGGATCAGTTGAAGACTACCATACTGCAATCCACTGAAGAGGTACTGGGCTTCTCCTCCAGGAAAAACAAGGACTGGTTTGACGAAAACAGCCAGGAAATCCAGGAGCTGCTGGCAAAGAAGCGAGCTGCCCACCAGGCTCACCTTACAAAGCCGTCCTGTCCAGAGAAGAAACAAGCCTTCCGTCGCGCATGCAGCCATCTTCAGCGCAAACTCCGGGAGATCCAAAATGAGCGGTGGACTAGCCTCGCCAAACAAACACAGCTCAGCGCGGACATTGGCGACTTCAGGGGCTTCTACGAGGCTCTAAAGGCTGTGTACGGCCCCTCACCCCAAGTCCAAAGCCCGCTGCGCAGCTCAGACGGCAAAGTCCTCCTCAGCGACAAGATCTCCATCCTCAACCGATGGTCAGAACACTTCCAATCTCTTTTCAGTACCAACCGCTCAGTCCAAGATTCCGCCCTGCTCCAGCTCCCTCAACAGCCCCTAAGGCTAGAGCTGGATGAGGTTCCCACCCTGGATGAGACATATAAGGCAATCGAACAACTGAAAAGTGGCAAAGCAGCAGGTATGGATGGAATCCCCCCAGAAGTCTGGAAGGCTGGCGGCAAAACTCTGCATGCCAAACTGCATGAGTTTTTCAAGCTTTGTTGGGACCAAGGTAAACTGCCTCAGGATCTTCGTGATGCCACCATCATCACCCTGTACAAAAACAAAGGCGAGAAATCAGACTGCTCAAACTACAGGGGAATCACGTTGCTCTCCATTGCAGGCAAAATCTTCGCTAGGATTCTACTAAATAGAATAATACCTAGTGTCGCCGAGAATATTCTCCCAGAATCACAGTGCGGCTTTCGCGCAAACAGAGGAACCACTGACATGGTCTTTGCCCTCAGACAGCTCCAAGAAAAGTGCAGAGAACAAAACAAAGGACTCTACATCACCTTTGTTGACCTCACCAAAGCCTTCGACACCGTGAGCAGGAAAGGGCTTTGGCAAATACTAGAGCGCATCGGATGTCCCCCAAAGTTCCTCAACATGATTATCCAACTGCACGAAAACCAACAAGGTCGGGTCAGATACAGCACTTCTCCATTAACAATGGCGTGAAGCAAGGCTGTGTTCTCGCACCAACCCTCTTTTCAATCTTCTTCAGCATGATGCTGAACCAAGCCATGAAAGACCCCAACAATGAAGACGCTGTTTACATCCGGTACCGCACGGATGGCAGTCTCTTCAATCTGAGGCGCCTGCAAGCTCACACCAAGACACAAGAGAAACTTGTCCGTGAACTACTCTTTGCAGATGATGCCGCTTTAGTTGCCCATTCAGAGCCAGCTCTTCAGCGCTTGACGTCCTGCTTTGCGGAAACTGCCAAAATGTTTGGCCTGGAAGTCAGCCTGAAGAAAACTGAGGTCCTCCATCAGCCAGCTCCCCACCATGACTACCAGCCCCCCCACATCTCCATCGGGCACACAAAACTCAAAACGGTCAACCAATTTACCTATCTCGGCTGCACCATTTCATCAGATGCAAGGATCGACAATGAGATAGACAACAGACTCGCCAAGGCAAATAGCGCCTTTGGAAGACTACACAAAAGAGTCTGGAAAAACAACCAACTGAAAAACCTCACAAAGATAAGCGTATACAGAGCCATTGTCATACCCACACTCCTGTTCGGCTCCGAATCATGGGTCCTCTACCGGCACCACCTACGGCTCCTCGAACGCTTCCACCAGCGTTGTCTCCGCTCCATCCTCAACATCCATTGGAGCGCATACACCCCTAACGTCGAAGTACTCGAGATGGCAGAGGTCGACAGCATCGAGTCCACGCTGCTGAAGATCCAGCTGCGCTGGATGGGTCACGTCTCCAGAATGGAGGACCATCGCCTTCCCAAGATCGTGTTATATGGCGAGCTCTCCACTGGCCACCGTGACAGAGGTGCACCAAAGAAAAGGTACAAGGACTGCCTAAAGAAATCTCTTGGTGCCT
Organism: Narcine bancroftii; assembly: GCF_036971445.1. Classification (NCBI taxonomy): domain Eukaryota; kingdom Metazoa; phylum Chordata; class Chondrichthyes; order Torpediniformes; family Narcinidae; genus Narcine; species Narcine bancroftii. The sequence goes on from NC_091480.1 coordinate 13,335,681, forward strand.
GCCACATTGACCACCGCCAGTGGGCTGATAACGCCTCAAACCGTGCATCTTGGCGCCTCACAGTTTGGCGGGCAGCAACCTCCTTTGAAGAAGACCGCAGAGCCCACCTCACTGACAAAAGGCAAAGGAGGAAAAACCCAACACCCAACCCCAACCAACCAATTTTCCCTTGCAACCGCTGCAATCGTGTGTGCCTGTCCCGCATCGGACTTGTCAGCCACAAACGAGCCTGCAGCTGACGTGGACTTTTTACCCCCTCCATAAATCTTCGTCCGCGAAGCCAAGCCAAAGAAAGAAGATGTGTATTGTATATTTTTGTGCATGCACCAGAATCTGAAGTGACAGTGTTTCTCTAGGTTGTATATGTAAAATCAGACGATAATAAACACGAGCTTGAAGAATTGTTAGATCTTTAGGAAATGCACCTGAGGTGTTGTAACCAATAGGGCTCCATCAGGTTTATGCTGACGAAGGGCCTCCACCACCGAGATATGTTCATCAGAGGTTCCAGGAGGAGTGTCTACGATGAGATAATCAAGTTCTCCCCATGCCACATCAGAAAGGAATTGCTTGATCAGAGCTAAATGGAACAAACACAGTTATTTTTATAAACTTACAAGACATTTGAAGCTTTGAGTTTCATGTTCTATCCTGCATTAGTCTGGGTTAAAGATTATTCACCCACACCAAACTCAGTTCCATGAAGAGAAAAACAAAGACACCAGCTGCTGGAACCTTGCGCAAACAAAGACTTGCTTAAGAAACTGAGCAGTTCCAATAGCAACCATGGGTATAGAAATGGTCAGTTAATGTTTTACGTCTGGCCTCTTTATAGCAAGACTAAACCTCACTTGGTTACACTAATCAGGGACTGCTTGAACACCACAAAAGGAATGTCTGCACTACTGCAAAGTCACTTTTCTACACTATTGTATTAAAATTGAATTAAAATGAGACATTGTACAAAAATTGCAATTTTTTTTAAAACAAAGTACAGTTCAGCTGCAACAAGAATTTTGGTGCATATGTAAATTATCAACAGCTACGCATAAATGCTGAGCTCCTCCAACATTTTTTTGTTTTACTAAGTTTGATTAAGTATGATACAATTCCAGACAAATAAAAATAATTTCCAGGTTTTTTAAAAAAAAAATAGGACTGAACTCTAATTGGTCCTTTAAATTACTTTTTTTTTAAAAGGAATCCAATCCTTTGGTGACTAAGTTTCCCCTCTGAGAAGAACATTCCCACTCAAGTGTATTTCAACACATGCTGCAGGCTGACATCCAAGGCAAAATGTAGCCTCAAGGTTAAATGAGGTGATATTTCCAGAAAAGTACACGAAGGAGCTGGAATTGTCTAGACACAGTCTCCTCAACATCTTGAATATGGGCCAAATTTGGGGAACTCGTTTTAGTTTGTACATCGCTGGCAATGCCCAGCAAACTGAATTAATTCTATGGTTTAACTTATTATATTATACATTATGTTATCTTTACATTTTTGACCATATTTCTGAAAGGAGGCGAGCACCTTTAACACAGTAATTCCCTCATGTACATAAATGATAACAAGAATGCAAGCACCAACAAACCTCATGTGGGTTTTACTCTTCCAAGATAGAGAGAGCATTTCACAAAAGAATGCAAACACTGTGATAGCAGACAAGACACAGAAATGCTGGAGGAATTCAGCCAGTCTTGCAGCGTCTGGTGGTGGTATGATATATTTCCGATGTTTCGGGCCTGAAATATCGGTAATATAGCTTTACCTACTCTGAGTTCCTCCAGCATTTCTGTGTTTTGACCTCCAAGACAAAGATGCTGCTTGCAACCACTAATTTCCCACACATATATTTCACATTTAGTTGCAACATCGAAGAATTTTCGCCCATCAGAGACCTACACTATTTCCCAGAGTAATTCCATTTCTCCCTTATTTCCCTGTAAGCAGCTCTCACACGTACCCATTAACATCTCACAATTCTCATAACACCACATTACCAGCAGTTTACAATAGCCAATTAATCTATCAACCAGCATATCTTTGGGATGTAGAAAACCACAGCACCTGGCAGAAAGGCTATGAAGTCACAGGAAAAGTATGCAAATTCCACACTGTTGGCACCAGAGGTCAGAGTGAAACCGGATTGCAGGAGCTGTAATGCAATCGCACATCATCTGTGCCACACAAGTTATACAGTAAAACCCCCGTTATCCAGCAACTGGCCACCTCAAGCAACCAGCGAAAAATTTCAAGAAAAATAAATAAATAAATAGATAGACAGATAAATAGAATGAATAAGAATTTAAACAAAAGTTTTAAATTGTAGAAGTGAATGTTCTCCAAAGTTACACGTAAACCTTTGGTGAAGATGGGAGCAAATATTCAGTCAGCGGAGGGCCTTGGTCATGCTTTGCTCGTAGCAGCTGTTTGAATAAAGATGTATTTGATTAAAATAGCATCGCCCGGAATGAACAGCTGGTTGATGCTGCTCGCCGTTGGGGGGTGACACTTTTAAAGTATCTCCTTATCCTTACTTAGTAATAGTCTTTATCTTTCTTAGTATATTATTAAGCATATTAGTAAGACTTTTTCTGTAAACTTGGGGAGGGGGATTTAATTATCTACGTTATTGTCTATCTTTCATGCGGCTCCATGGAGGGGGAGGAACCTATAGATGTAGCGATGGTTAAACGTTTACAAAGAATGTGACTGAAAATAAAGTAAAATATTTTAAGGTTTATATATTCATGCAAGTGAAATTTGTTCAGTGTAAGTACAGTATAGTTTTTTTTGTCTTTTAAAGTATTTATTCTTAATGCAGGTATATTAGTTAGGCATTGTGAGAGTGAGTCTCAAGCAACTGTAAATCTCACTTATCTGGCATGTACCAATTCCCATAGGAGCCAGACACCAAGAGTTGCAATGGGATCAATGAAATACTTGCAAAATTTAATTGCTTCAATGGACTCTTCACTGCATTGTTCATAAATTACAAAAGGTAGCACTTTTGTAACAAGACCATGGTAGCAAACTATTTACAATGTATTCTGCTGCTGAGTTGCAGTTGTATTAAAATCAGCCAATACATTTGTGCCTACAGAGTACATAATCTTTGAAGGGTTACTTGCTCTTGAATAAATTTTGTGGCCTGGCAAGCATTTGTAAACTTCTGGCTCTCAGTCAGGAAAGTAAAATGTTATGAATGAGTTCTTCATTTATTATTGCAGATTGGATTCTCTCAAGTGCTATGTTTGAAGTGGAAGGGACTGATTTTTTTTAAAAACCACTGCTGAAATGGAAATATACATACAGCAACAATACCAGGCATTGAGATTCCTTCCTCTCCTTCCAATAATTTCCGAATATCACTACATGGCATGACCAAAAGCCAATTTCTCATTTAAATTAATAGCACACAGTATACAGATTGAAAAGGTCACCAACATGCTGAAGGAAAGATCTAGCCAATTTTTTTCAAAAATCACTTCTAATTGATTATCGGGTCACAATGCGAGTGTTTGTAGTGCTTTAATGTAATACAACATCACCTGTTTTCTTTGGCCCTCTCCAGATTACAGCCTCATCTGGACTCTCCAAGAGGAAGCCTATTGACATCAAGCACATTGTTTTCTCCTTGTTTACATAAACTGGTACCCAACCTGCATCACATTGGTGTACAGCATTATTAAGAACATTTAGCATCCGAGGGATACTGGGACCACACAGATCAATATCTAGAATTCCAACCTAAAATAAAACAGAATCAAGAAGAATTAAAGAGGTTAATTAAACTCGGGATTTCAGTCATAAATATGGGCTTTTGTCATTTGACTATATTAACCTTTTGGACTCCGGCCATTTTTAATCTTTCATAATATATACTCCAGATTGAATCCATGGATAAACTACAGTACAACCTGGTGGTTCAGTTCCGAAAAATGGGAACATGGAGTACATGCGCTTGTTCGTAGTCCCAGAAAACTGGGACACATAGTCCAAAGGGTTAAGTAAGAGTTTTTTACAAATCCAATAAAGGTTTACAAGGTTTCAGACACAGTAAAAAAAAGTTACTGATTTAGATCAGGCTCAGAATTATCACAAAAATAGATAATGGCTATCCAACACCCACTTCCCAACCCCCTACATACAACGTTCTCAACACACGGCAACTGAGGAAAAAATAAAATTAAAAGTGAATTGGATAAATGAAAGGATTCCAGTGTCATCAATCTTTTATTTTTCACTATTTTTTCTTTAAATGTCTGAAGCAAACATTGAATCTGCTCAAAAAAAAAATAGAAATTACTTGGTATTAGTCATCTGGAAGTATTTCATGTTAACAAACTATCCAATCTTGGAACAAAGCGTTGCCTTAAGTGCCCCAATTCCCAACTGTGAATTCCTTGTTTCAATTATATTAGTCATGGGAGGTTCAGCAGTCTTGCATGTACCCTGGCTGAATGTTCAAGAGCATGCAAGGAAAATTTTGTGAGCTTACTGTCTACCTATTGGATACAGAAATAAAGTGAAAAAAAGAACAAGAGGAGATCATTTCATCTAATATGAGCCATTCAATTGGAGAGAAGTTGATCGACCTCAATTTAATATTCTAGTGTCAAAATATTTCCCAATTCTTTCAAATTCCATATCTATTCATATACATTAAAACCCCTGCTGTCCAGAATTCAATCAACCGGCAAAGAAAAATCACAGAAAATAAATTGGTAAAAAATATGGATGTCTAAAATTGGTGCACCTTGCAACATGCAAAATGCAATTTCAAGCAACCAGAAAGTTCACTATCTGGCCTCTGCCAATCTCCATATGTACCAGATAATAAGTTCTACTATATTATCAATAGAACATATTCAGAGTGATCAAAAATAGAATTTTTTGGCACAGGCCATACAGCCAATTCATTAATAGTGAATTTTAGTAGAACAACCCCACTTACTTTCAGAGTAAATTTTAAAAAAATCTTTTGCCCTAAATTTTAATCCTGCACCCTTGGTTCTTGAACTATCAGTCTATAGGAACTGTTTCTCCCTAATATGCTTTTGGCTTCCACAAACTAGTTTCCATGGATAGGAAAGGCTTACAGGAACACACGCCAAACACAGGCAAAGGGAATTATCTCAGATTGTCAACCTGGTCGGCATGGACAGGTTGTGCTGAAGGGTCCGATTCTATTCTGTAAAGCTCTACAACTCTAATTTCAAGTACGAGGGTTCCACTAAATAAGTTCTTGAAAGTTAGTTTTTTATTGAAAGTTAGCTTTTTATGACAAAAGCATATTAATGTAGATATTTGAATTACTACAAAAATATATTTAATTTACCAGAAAAATAATTGCAGTACATCATTTCAACTAGAAAAACATTTTAAGTTATCATCAGGCTACCTTTCAATATCAGGGAACCCACAGATGGTTGATTATATTTTCCTTCAAAAATTTTCATCTTTACGATGCAATTAAAACAATTTCTAGTATTGCCTCTAAGTACCCTCTTCTTGTTTTCTTCCTCTCATTAACCAGCAAATTAACTTCAAATTATCCCAAAGTCATCTTGGCTTCACATTATCAAAGTTTCCTTTATACAGTATGACCCATCTCTCCTCCACACACTTGGAAATTTAAAACCAACTTGCTTTCTCTTTCCCTCTTCCGGGGAAGGATTTTTCACTCATCCCTTAATTGTTTCTCTTTCCACAGATGCTGCCTGAGCCTAATGTTTTCAGCATTTTCTATTCCTGTTCCAGATTTCCAGCATCGGCCTTTTTCCCTCCCCCATTTTTGCACATTTTTTGTCCACAGCATTGACAAGTTTGGTCGAAGATTTATCTTACTGCTTTTTTTCTTCTCCTTACCTTTTTCCCTGCATTCCTCAGAGCCAGTGCCAACTCCGTTGTTATTGTGCTTTTTCCTACTCCTCCTTTGCCAGACAGAACCAGCAGAATGTGATCGACAGATGCCAGATTATCTTTGAAAAAAAAGTAAAGTATTTGATTGAAACCGATCTGGACTCTGTTTCGTTTTCAGGACAAATAGGTGCACAATATTTCCATTAGTTTAGAAACATTTCGTTCCATGTGAATTTCACAGCAGTGACATTGGAATTATGTTAAGTTCAATAATAAGTCAAGAAATATCCATCTCTTGGATGAGAATTACAGATTTTTAAAAAATATATTCAGACATACAGCACTGGAGCAGACCCATCCTGCCCACAAGCCTCTGCCATCTAAATACCCCCAATTAACCTAATCCCTGTATGTTTTTAATGGTGGGAGGAAACTGGAGCACCCAGAGGAAATAGACACAGGCATGGGGAGAACGTACAAACTCCTTACAGACAGCGCCGAACTCAAACTCCATTTGCTGCATGGATATTCAGATGTAGAACACAGCAACCATCATAGCAGAATCTTTATTTGTAATATCATCAATATAAAGACACATGAAGAAATGAAGAATAGGATTTATAAACAACATTCTGAATTGACCTCAATGCAACAATTACCTCAAGGCATCTGACAAACCTCTTTTTTCAAACTTACAATTAATTAAAAGTTCTATTATTGCTTCTAATTCATTGATACCAAAAATACTTCCTGGAAACAAAGTATTTTTTTGGTTGTCTTCCTTGCCAAACAATATTATTACATAACTTGTATGCTAAAATAAAGATACTGTGCCCTAAAATAGGAGACAATTACAATAATCCTTTTCTGATCTCTTTTGGTTCTTTTGACATTGTTTGATTCCATCAAAAGAACAACCCAATCAGCTTCACCAGTCTTCTGTACTCATTCAAGATTCACTGAAGCATTATTTCACAGAGAGTGATTAGATAATAATCAAAACTCAGAAAGGAGATATTGTGGCGGCGCACATCCTCATGGCGAACCAGTCCTGTTTGTATCGCCACGTGGCGGGGCAGCCATGGGGTAATGGCGTCATCAGAGGCTTCTCTCTGACTTCAGCGTCCCTTCCAGCGCCCACCCTGGGCAGCGATTATGATGTCTCGATGCACCAGGTGACTGAGCTCCTGCTGCCCTTAAAGGGGCACGCTGAATGTGAATAAAAACAGTCGTTAACGACCCTCAACATGGTGGCTGTGCTTCTCCCACTGCTCACACAGCCACAATATAGCCAATTTCCTAATCTAGTGCAGCAGGGATAGTCAAAGTGCTCTTTGTCCCCACAAGGATCAGTACAATTCAGTGAACATTCCTGGATCAAAAGCAATCAAAATAGAAAGTGCTGGGAACATGTTCCAGATCCATCACTCTTTGAAAAGAAACTTCCATTCTTAGGCACACACTTCCTAAAAATATATCTGTCCAAGGATGAAACATCAAGAACAGAAATCACACGTGCCAATAATATTGTTACGAGCCCCCATGACTCCAAAAACCAAGAGCAACAGAAATTCACCAAGACAATGGTTACTTAAGGAAATATATTTTTAATTTTCTTCATACATAACAAGATCAATATTTATTACTATTAACTTAACCCCCTTGTAATTCTAAGCGTACGTGTATGTAATGTGGATGTGTTCAGGTAAGTTCTTTGTTTCACTGTCCCATCATTCACTTTTCACTTCTCCAAGTTCACTGGTATCAGGAAGTTTTCATACTGTGCACAGAATGTAACATTTATGATCTTCAGCAGGCTCTGGTGCTTTAACCTAAATTGTTACTGCTCAGGAAGGTCTGTGTTGGTTTCAGAGAGATATTCGCTGTCATTGGACACATAAACTGATATCCTTCAATCAGCCACTTCAGACTCTTGCCGAAGAAACTTGCCCCCTTGTGGGTTTTTCCAAAAGATAACCTCTTCTTCCAGGTGACCACAAAGAGTTCTTCTTTTTCCCTTATTTCAGGAGAAACACAATACCCAGCCCAAGCCTCTATAATTGACGACAGAGATTTGTAATAGGCTGAACTCAAAACCCGTCTTGAAATGGGGTCTTGCAGCAGGTCTGCAAACTTGCAGTCTTCAACACCAATTGCTGAAATAAACTGCCTATCCCTGTCTCTCTCTCGCTCTCTCCTCAAAGAATGGCATGTTTTTTTTTCTCTGTTTGAAATTTGGATTGCTGGCAGCAATAAAAGATTTATCATTTTCTGATAAATCTGTTCAAACATGCTGTTCCTTTAAAGACAATCGTCCATTTCAATCTTACAACATTAGTCCAATTAACACCTACTTGTGAAATCTTCATAGTTTCTGTAAAGTCACTGAAGACTTGAAGTCTGCACTTCAGCATAGCTCTTGCATTTCAAATGAGCTGTCTTTTGTGAAATGTTAATGTCTCTTGTGGAATATAAACTAATACCTAAACCCCCACAATCTAACCTTAATCCTCAAGATATATTTTATTCCATAATTGTATTAACTTATTCTGTAACAATACGCATATAAACCCGTCCTTTTGCCACTGAGATGATGATCAGCTAGTAGCTTAAAATGCTTGCAAACATTTTAAATTGACAAACAAATAGACAATTAATCAGCTATCACTTGTTCACCTTGCTTCTATTGCAAGCTTTTTAAATCAGTAAAATCTACTATCCTGCTGCTCCCTTTGCTGTATTGCATTATCATCGACAGGTAGTCAGAGCAAAGAAAACAAATAAAACTGCAGAAGCTGAAATCTGAAATAAATACAGTAAAAGAGACAAGCAGCATCAAGATGAACTACCGTAGTTAATGTTTCAGGTCAAGTAGAATTTTACAAGACTCTTCAACCAATCTTATTGAAGTATCCTCAATGAACATCCCAGCATTTGAGCTGACTTGAATTAATTTTTCACGTGACCTTCCACAACAAACATACAGCTTACTAAACACTATATCACCTTTTGTTGAAAAGAAAATGAACCCTCCCCCCCAAACTTAAATGACTAAATTAAGCCTTCAGAATGTCCAGGAGAATAAATGCTATTATTCTTGAAGGATGAAATGGTTCAGGAGCAAGAATAAATGCTATTATTCTTGAAGGATGAAATGGTTCAGGAATTTGAGGGAAAAGAGCAAAAATTAAAATTGTTATTCACTTATGGCCGAAAATAAGTGGTCCTAACCCAAAATATTGACTGACCCATGGATGCAGTCTGACCCACCAAGTTCTTCCAGCAGATCACTGTTTGGTCAAGGGACCGTCATCTTCAGTTTTTGTTTTCCTGTGGGCAAAATCCATCAGAAATTCCAAGCTACTGCATGCTTCTGATTTGGTTTGAGCGGGTGTACACCCACTTTTACATTTCCTATAGAATAAGATGGGGGGGTGGGGGGATTGAACAGACTTGCATATCAGTTACTAAACATAAAACATGACAGCCCTCGATGTTGTGCCACCTATATATTCCGACCAAAAAAATCTATACCCTTCCTACCTCGTAACCCTCTCTTTTTCTTTCATCCGTGTGCCTGTCTATAAGAGTCACTTAAATGCCCTTAATGTTTCAGCCTCCACCACCATCCCTGGCAAGGCATTCCAGGTACCTGGATGACTCTTCTAACTTTCCTCCCTTCACGTTGTAGAACGTCAAGTCACCTTTATTTGTCGTTCATACCATGCATTACATGGCAAAGATAATATAGCATTTCTCCAGGACCAAGGAGCAAATTTACATAAATAGAAGTTAAAATATTAAGACATATACAATAAAAGTCCACGGTACATTGTCCACAAATGTTCTGGGAATTCAGGAGCCTGATGGCTTGGTGGGAAAAACAGTTGCCCAATCTGAATGTGCTACATTACCTCCTACCAGATGGCAGAAGGGAAAAAGGTTTAAATGAGCGGCGTGAGAAGTCCTTCGCCTCCATCAAGTGTTGTAGATGTCCATCATGGTAGGAAGAGAGCCCCCAATGATCTTTTCCTTGCTTCACTATCCTCTGCAGGGTCCTCTGGTCTGAGGTGGTACAGCTTCCAAACCAGGCAGTGATGCAATTGCTCAGAATGCTATCAATGCATCCTCTGTAGAATGTAGTGATGATGGAGGGTGGGATATGAACTTCCCTTCGCAGGAAGTAGAGGCGCTGCCGAGCTTTCTTGGCTACGGAGTTGGTGTTAAGGGACCAGGTGAGATTCTCCACCAAGTGCACTCCAAGGAACTTGATACTCTTGACAATCCCAACAGTAGAGCCGTCAATAGTCAGTGGAGTGTGACCCCTTGGACCCTCCTTGTCGAGAACCATCTCTTCTGTTTTATTAATGTTCAGATACAGGTTGTTGGCTCTGCACCAGTCCGTTAGTGTCTGCACCTCATCTCTGTATGCTGACTCAGCATTCTTACTAATAAGGCCCACTGCGATCGCGTTGTCAGCGAACCTGATGATGTGGTTCGAGCTGGGTTTTGCCGCACGGTCACAGCAGAATGAACAGCAGTAGACTCAGCCCTAGGGGCTTCGAGTGATGGTCTTGGAAGTGCTGCTTCTGATCCAGGCTGCTGTCGAGAATCCAATTGCAGAGGGAGGTGTTTACACCAGCAGACTCAACTTCCCTATCCCCTGATGTTTGCTATTTCTGCCCTGGGAAAAATGCACTGGCTGAAAGTTGAAAGTCAACTTTCTTTGCTCCAAAGAGATGAATCCCTGCTCTGCTAATCTTACCTCACAGGACTTATTATGTAATCTAACTCCAATAAAGTTTTGAACACCGTTATCCCTTTTTACCCCCATGAAAATGTTATGTCTTCTGATTTTCAATTTAAAAGTCTGACGATAAAACGTTGACATGAACTAAAACGACAATACCATTGACCAGAGTGCTGTCAGTCACTGGACTTGGGCACCTGGATGGGCCCGAAAAGCCCCAGTTGGAAGCAGCCAACAAATCATCTGTCGGCACATCTGGTCAATGACAAGGGTCTCCATTTCGTGGGCAGAGAGTGGTCTCCGGTCCCTCTCTCTGCCGCGGGCGCCCCCCCACTCTCCAAGCTTTACCTTCCACCGCCTCCATGTTGCTCGTTCCCTTCCCACGTCGTCGCGGCCCCGCCCCCTGACGTCATCGTGGGCGGCGTGCGCGCACGCCGCCACCTCAGGCTGTTCCGGCATCAAGCGGGCCGGCGGCGAGCGCGGACATGAGCGACCGCGTCACCGACCAATCACAGGAGGGGATGGCTGCCGACCTTCGGTCTGGCGGACGAATCGGAAGCCGAGGGGATGCGACGGAGAGGGCGGGCCTTTCAGCCTCTGTTCTTCATGCACAATAAAAACACACGGATCGGGGCTGGTGGAGCTGGCGCCGCTTTGATTCGCAGGCGGCGGAAGCTGGATCATTCAATCCAGGTCCGGGGGGCGGCGGCGGGGGGGACAGCGACTGGATGCAGGAGGTTTGTGGCCGGTGCTCTGAGGCCTACGGGTCGGGGCAGGCCGGCTCCTTCACTACCCAGCCCGGGCACCGGCCCTTCTTCCCTCGACCCCCGAACCCAGGGCTTCGACCTTGCCCCTTCCTCCTCCTCCTCGGGCCGCCTGTCCCCGCACTGCCAGCCTCCACCCGGCTCTCTCCGTGGGAAGGGTCTGGGCGTGAGCCATTCGGCTCAGAAGCTTTGCCTTGGGCTCATGCAAACTCCCCAGAAAACCAATGCATGAAGAACGGGGCCGTGCAACCGCAACCAGATCCACCCCGGGTCGTTTACCGGCGCCTTAAAGGGTGTCAGAGCCCGTCTCGATTCACACCTTCCTCGCCTTCTGGGACGGTGACAGCGCAACCTGCGCTCCCATTGCCCCCCCCACCTGCGCTCCCATTGCCCCCCCCGCCACCTGCGCTCCCATTGCCCCCCCCGCCACCTGCGCTCCCATTGCCCCCCCCGCCACCTGCGCTCCCATTGCCCCCCCCGCCACCTGCGCTCCCATTGCCCCCCCGCCACCTGCGCTCCCATTGCCCCCCCGCCACCTGCGCTCCCATTGCCCCCCCGCCACCTGCGCTCCCATTGCCCCCCCCGCCACCTGCGCTCCCATTGCCCCCCCGCCACCTGCGCTCCCATTGCCCCCCCGCCACCTGCGCTCCCATTGCCCCCCCGCCACCTGCGCTCCCATTGCCCCCCCGCCACCTGCGCTCCCATTGCCCCCCCGCCACCTGCGCTCCCATTGCCCCCCCGCCACCTGCGCTCCCATTGCCCCCCCGCCACCTGCGCTCCCATTGCCCCCCCCGCCACCTGCGCTCCCATTGCCCCCCCCGCCACCTGCGCTCCCATTGCCCCCCCCGCCACCTGCGCTCCCATTGCCCCCCCCGCCACCTGCGCTCCCATTGCCCCCCCCGCCACCTGCGCTCCCATTGCCCCCCCCGCCACCTGCGCTCCCATTGCCCCCCCCGCCACCTGCGCTCCCATTGCCCCCCCGCCACCTGCGCTCCCATTGCCCCCCCGCCACCTGCGCTCCCATTGCCCCCCCGCCACCTGCGCTCCCATTGCCCCCCCGCCACCTGCGCTCCCATTGCCCCCCCGCCACCTGCGCTCCCATTGCCCCCCCGCCACCTGCGCTCCCATTGCCCCCCCGCCACCTGCGCTCCCATTGCCCCCCCGCCACCTGCGCTCCCATTGCCCCCCCGCCACCTGCGCTCCCATTGCCCCCCCGCCACCTGCGCTCCCATTGCCCCCCCGCCACCTGCGCTCCCATTGCCCCCCCGCCACCTGCGCTCCCATTGCCCCCCCGCCACCTGCGCTCCCATTGCCCCCCCGCCACCTGCGCTCCCATTGCCCCCCCGCCACCTGCGCTCCCATTGCCCCCCCGCCACCTGCGCTCCCATTGCCCCCCCGCCACCTGCGCTCCCATTGCCCCCCCGCCACCTGCGCTCCCATTGCCCCCCCGCCACCTGCGCTCCCATTGCCCCCCCGCCACCTGCGCTCCCATTGCCCCCCCGCCACCTGCGCTCCCATTGCCCCCCCGCCACCTGCGCTCCCATTGCCCCCCCGCCACCTGCGCTCCCATTGCCCCCCCGCCACCTGCGCTCCCATTGCCCCCCCGCCACCTGCGCTCCCATTGCCCCCCCGCCACCTGCGCTCCCATTGCCCCCCCGCCACCTGCGCTCCCATTGCCCCCCCGCCACCTGCGCTCCCATTGCCCCCCCGCCACCTGCGCTCCCATTGCCCCCCCGCCACCTGCGCTCCCATTGCCCCCCCGCCACCTGCGCTCCCATTGCCCCCCCGCCACCTGCGCTCCCATTGCCCCCCCGCCACCTGCGCTCCCATTGCCCCCCCCGCCACCTGCGCTCCCATTGCCCCCCCCGCCACCTGCGCTCCCATTGCCCCCCCCGCCACCTGCGCTCCCATTGCCCCCCCCGCCACCTGCGCTCCCATTGCCCCCCCCGCCACCTGCGCTCCCATTGCCCCCCCCGCCACCTGCGCTCCCATTGCCCCCCCCGCCACCTGCGCTCCCATTGCCCCCCCCGCCACCTGCGCTCCCATTGCCCCCCCCGCCACCTGCGCTCCCATTGCCCCCCCCGCCACCTGCGCTCCCATTGCCCCCCCCGCCACCTGCGCTCCCATTGCCCCCCCCGCCACCTGCGCTCCCATTGCCCCCCCCGCCACCTGCGCTCCCATTGCCCCCCCCGCCACCTGCGCTCCCATTGCCCCCCCCGCCACCTGCGCTCCCATTGCCCCCCCCGCCACCTGCGCTCCCATTGCCCCCCCCGCCACCTGCGCTCCCATTGCCCCCCCCGCCACCTGCGCTCCCATTGCCCCCCCCGCCACCTGCGCTCCCATTGCCCCCCCCGCCACCTGCGCTCCCATTGCCCCCCCCGCCACCTGCGCTCCCATTGCCCCCCGCCGCCACCTGCGCTCCCATTGCCCCCCCGCCGCCACCTGCGCTCCCATTGCCCCCCCGCCGCCACCTGCGCTCCCATTGCCCCCCCGCCGCCACCTGCGCTCCCATTGCCCCCCCGCCGCCACCTGCGCTCCCATTGCCCCCCCGCCGCCACCTGCGCTCCCATTGCCCCCCCGCCGCCACCTGCGCTCCCATTGCCCCCCCGCCGCCACCTGCGCTCCCATTGCCCCCCCGCCGCCACCTGCGCTCCCATTGCCCCCCCGCCGCCACCTGCGCTCCCATTGCCCCCCCGCCGCCACCTGCGCTCCCATTGCCCCCCCGCCGCCACCTGCGCTCCCATTGCCCCCCCGCCGCCACCTGCGCTCCCATTGCCCCCCCGCCGCCACCTGCGCTCCCATTGCCCCCCCGCCGCCACCTGCGCTCCCATTGCCCCCCCGCCGCCACCTGCGCTCCCATTGCCCCCCCGCCGCCACCTGCGCTCCCATTGCCCCCCCGCCGCCACCTGCGCTCCCATTGCCCCCCCGCCGCCACCTGCGCTCCCATTGCCCCCCCGCCGCCACCTGCGCTCCCATTGCCCCCCCGCCGCCACCTGCGCTCCCATTGCCCCCCCGCCGCCACCTGCGCTCCCATTGCCCCCCCGCCGCCACCTGCGCTCCCATTGCCCCCCCGCCGCCACCTGCGCTCCCATTGCCCCCCCGCCGCCACCTGCGCTCCCATTGCCCCCCCGCCGCCACCTGCGCTCCCATTGCCCCCCCGCCGCCACCTGCGCTCCCATTGCCCCCCCGCCGCCACCTGCGCTCCCATTGCCCCCCCGCCGCCACCTGCGCTCCCATTGCCCCCCCGCCGCCACCTGCGCTCCCATTGCCCCCCCGCCGCCACCTGCGCTCCCATTGCCCCCCCGCCGCCACCTGCGCTCCCATTGCCCCCCCGCCGCCACCTGCGCTCCCATTGCCCCCCCGCCGCCACCTGCGCTCCCATTGCCCCCCCGCCGCCACCTGCGCTCCCATTGCCCCCCCGCCGCCACCTGCGCTCCCATTGCCCCCCCGCCGCCACCTGCGCTCCCATTGCCCCCCCGCCGCCACCTGCGCTCCCATTGCCCCCCCGCCGCCACCTGCGCTCCCATTGCCCCCCCGCCGCCACCTGCGCTCCCATTGCCCCCCCGCCGCCACCTGCGCTCCCATTGCCCCCCCGCCGCCACCTGCGCTCCCATTGCCCCCCCGCCGCCACCTGCGCTCCCATTGCCCCCCCGCCGCCACCTGCGCTCCCATTGCCCCCCCGCCGCCACCTGCGCTCCCATTGCCCCCCCGCCGCCACCTGCGCTCCCATTGCCCCCCCGCCGCCACCTGCGCTCCCATTGCCCCCCCGCCGCCACCTGCGCTCCCATTGCCCCCCCGCCGCCACCTGCGCTCCCATTGCCCCCCCGCCGCCACCTGCGCTCCCATTGCCCCCCCGCCGCCACCTGCGCTCCCATTGCCCCCCCGCCGCCACCTGCGCTCCCATTGCCCCCCCGCCGCCACCTGCGCTCCCATTGCCCCCCCGCCGCCACCTGCGCTCCCATTGCCCCCCCGCCGCCACCTGCGCTCCCATTGCCCCCCCGCCGCCACCTGCGCTCCCATTGCCCCCCCGCCGCCACCTGCGCTCCCATTGCCCCCCCGCCGCCACCTGCGCTCCCATTGCCCCCCCGCCGCCACCTGCGCTCCCATTGCCCCCCCGCCGCCACCTGCGCTCCCATTGCCCCCCCGCCGCCACCTGCGCTCCCATTGCCCCCCCGCCGCCACCTGCGCTCCCATTGCCCCCCCGCCGCCACCTGCGCTCCCATTGCCCCCCCGCCGCCACCTGCGCTCCCATTGCCCCCCCGCCGCCACCTGCGCTCCCATTGCCCCCCCGCCGCCACCTGCGCTCCCATTGCCCCCCCGCCGCCACCTGCGCTCCCATTGCCCCCCCGCCGCCACCTGCGCTCCCATTGCCCCCCCGCCGCCACCTGCGCTCCCATTGCCCCCCCGCCGCCACCTGCGCTCCCATTGCCCCCCCGCCGCCACCTGCGCTCCCATTGCCCCCCCGCCGCCACCTGCGCTCCCATTGCCCCCCCGCCGCCACCTGCGCTCCCATTGCCCCCCCGCCGCCACCTGCGCTCCCATTGCCCCCCCGCCGCCACCTGCGCTCCCATTGCCCCCCCGCCGCCACCTGCGCTCCCATTGCCCCCCCGCCGCCACCTGCGCTCCCATTGCCCCCCCGCCGCCACCTGCGCTCCCATTGCCCCCCCGCCGCCACCTGCGCTCCCATTGCCCCCCCGCCGCCACCTGCGCTCCCATTGCCCCCCCGCCGCCACCTGCGCTCCCATTGCCCCCCCGCCGCCACCTGCGCTCCCATTGCCCCCCCGCCGCCACCTGCGCTCCCATTGCCCCCCCGCCGCCACCTGCGCTCCCATTGCCCCCCCGCCGCCACCTGCGCTCCCATTGCCCCCCCGCCGCCACCTGCGCTCCCATTGCCCCCCCGCCGCCACCTGCGCTCCCATTGCCCCCCCGCCGCCACCTGCGCTCCCATTGCCCCCCCGCCGCCACCTGCGCTCCCATTGCCCCCCCGCCGCCACCTGCGCTCCCATTGCCCCCCCGCCGCCACCTGCGCTCCCATTGCCCCCCCGCCGCCACCTGCGCTCCCATTGCCCCCCCGCCGCCACCTGCGCTCCCATTGCCCCCCCGCCGCCACCTGCGCTCCCATTGCCCCCCCGCCGCCACCTGCGCTCCCATTGCCCCCCCGCCGCCACCTGCGCTCCCATTGCCCCCCCGCCGCCACCTGCGCTCCCATTGCCCCCCCGCCGCCACCTGCGCTCCCATTGCCCCCCCGCCGCCACCTGCGCTCCCATTGCCCCCCCGCCGCCACCTGCGCTCCCATTGCCCCCCCGCCGCCACCTGCGCTCCCATTGCCCCCCCGCCGCCACCTGCGCTCCCATTGCCCCCCCGCCGCCACCTGCGCTCCCATTGCCCCCCCGCCGCCACCTGCGCTCCCATTGCCCCCCCGCCGCCACCTGCGCTCCCATTGCCCCCCCGCCGCCACCTGCGCTCCCATTGCCCCCCCGCCGCCACCTGCGCTCCCATTGCCCCCCCGCCGCCACCTGCGCTCCCATTGCCCCCCCGCCGCCACCTGCGCTCCCATTGCCCCCCCGCCGCCACCTGCGCTCCCATTGCCCCCCCGCCGCCACCTGCGCTCCCATTGCCCCCCCGCCGCCACCTGCGCTCCCATTGCCCCCCCGCCGCCACCTGCGCTCCCATTGCCCCCCCGCCGCCACCTGCGCTCCCATTGCCCCCCCGCCGCCACCTGCGCTCCCATTGCCCCCCCGCCGCCACCTGCGCTCCCATTGCCCCCCCGCCGCCACCTGCGCTCCCATTGCCCCCCCGCCGCCACCTGCGCTCCCATTGCCCCCCCGCCGCCACCTGCGCTCCCATTGCCCCCCGCCGCCACCTGCGCTCCCATTGCCCCCCCGCCGCCACCTGCGCTCCCATTGCCCCCCCGCCGCCACCTGCGCTCCCATTGCCCCCCCGCCGCCACCTGCGCTCCCATTGCCCCCCCGCCGCCACCTGCGCTCCCATTGCCCCCCCGCCGCCACCTGCGCTCCCATTGCCCCCCCGCCGCCACCTGCGCTCCCATTGCCCCCCCGCCGCCACCTGCGCTCCCATTGCCCCCCCGCCGCCACCTGCGCTCCCATTGCCCCCCCGCCGCCACCTGCGCTCCCATTGCCCCCCCGCCGCCACCTGCGCTCCCATTGCCCCCCCGCCGCCACCTGCGCTCCCATTGCCCCCCCGCCGCCACCTGCGCTCCCATTGCCCCCCCGCCGCCACCTGCGCTCCCATTGCCCCCCCGCCGCCACCTGCGCTCCCATTGCCCCCCCGCCGCCACCTGCGCTCCCATTGCCCCCCCGCCGCCACCTGCGCTCCCATTGCCCCCCCGCCGCCACCTGCGCTCCCATTGCCCCCCCGCCGCCACCTGCGCTCCCATTGCCCCCCCGCCGCCACCTGCGCTCCCATTGCCCCCCCGCCGCCACCTGCGCTCCCATTGCCCCCCCCCTTTAAAATGCCGGGTTGCCGATAAAGTGGGAAAGCGTGTCCTGCTTCCTGGGTGGGTTGGCCTTTCTACTGGTATAGTCCTTCAAGCAATCCCTTCCTCACCAGGGCACAGGTGGGATGAGTGGAAAGAAAATAGGTTAAGGCCCTCTGGGAGGAAAACGAAGTAGTCCCAATTCATGTGGGTGTGTCTTTCCTCCAAATTGGTGTGTTTTGAATTAAAATAACTGCAAGTTTCCTCTTTACTGTGTCCTTGTAATGCACTGGCCTAACTCTTTCCAGGTGGAGAGGGCACTTTGATTCCTGCTGAGGGTAGTCTTTCAGTTTTCACTTTGTTAGGACAAGCAGTGTTCTGCCAACAAGTTAATGATCCTTCCAAAAATGCATGAGTCTATTAAGGCTAAATCATGAAGACTAAATAATTAAGGCTAAATCAGAACTTGTGACAGACAAGCTAGTGCTGACAATGCCATTTATTTCAACCTTTTTGTTCAGATGTCAAACTTCCGTCATTTTCATTGAATGATCACTGCAGAATAAAACCTGGCTCAAACTCCAAAATGTCAAAGCTGCACACTTGCAAGAATAATCCTCTCTGTGTCCCTGCATCTTCCTCCACCACAACTTGCCTGTACATTATAAACATTAACCTTTTGCTGCATGTATTTTTTAAAGCTTTTCCTATTTTTGCTTAGCAACAAAAAAATTTATTACATCAAATCAAATTGTATCAATGGTAGTGATGTATGGCCCTTAATTATTTTGGTGTGAGCAAAGTTCCAGATAACTATTTAAAATATGAATGCAGTCTTGATCACGAATGATGTATCATGACCTCAATCCTGGACAAGAAATAAGATAATTTCTGTGAATAGAATGCATATTTGTTGAACAAAGGAGGCTTTCACTATTGAGCACAGATCATGAAACTCATTTCTGTTCTTTTAAAAAAGGAACAGTTCCAAAAGACGAGCTTAGCATTAAACCTTGCCTTCGCACCGCAACCACCCTAGTTTGGGTTAAGTGGAAAAAGATTGCAGTTGAAAGTAGAGAAATCAATCGGAGTTTATATGGATGACAAGAGGCACTGAGATCTGTGGCATAGACCTCAATCTATTTTAAAAAAAACATAATTTAATCATTCTTGTTGCCTTAAGTTGTAATAATGGTGGCTCTGATATCCACTCTTGTGGAGTGCTTTGAGAGGCTCACATCATCTCTAGCCTCCCAGCATATCTTGACCCACTACTGTTCAAACAGGTTTGTGGCAGAGAGAGAGACAGTAGATCACATGGCCCTCCACTCAGCTCTAGAACACCAAAACACCCATGTTTTGTCGATTACCACTCCACCTCCTGAACCAGAGTCCTCAACAAACTCGCCCCGAAACATTGAGATTTTGGGCTCAGCACCTTCCCACTGCAGCTGGATCCTTGACTTGCTCTCTAACAGTCTGCAATCAGTGAAAATGGGTAGGAATGTCTCCATGATCACTGGTACCCCACAAGGATGTATTCTTAGCTTCCTACTATACTTTTGAAACTGCTAATAAAAGGCCAAGGAAGGTGAAGAATCCACACTGCTGTCGACATCATGGTGGTGAACAAGATGATAAATAGCTTCAAGTTCTTGGGCACAAGTATTTCCAGTGACCTGATCTGGATCAGGCTCTACTTCCTTGGACAGGTTAGGAAGTTCAACATGTTGCCCAGTGTCTCGTATCAACTTCTTACAAGTGCATTATCAAATAGCATCTTAGTTGGATGCATCACAGCAAAGTATGGAAGATGGTGAATGCATCTCAGAACATCATACAACTCTCCCTCTCCTCCATCAACATCCAGTGCTTAGGAAAGACAGGCAACATACTGAAGGACCCATCCTATTCTGGACATGCACTTCCTCCCATCTGGGAGAAGGTTCAGGACAGGGTTGCCAGATTTGGCACTAGATTTATTTTTAATGTTAAAGTTGTAAAATATACCCACAGAACTAAAAATGCCAGTCAGCACTTTCTTCTGCCAGCCGATTTGAAAAAGTGGTCAATTTCTGGCATTTGGCGCCAAATCTGGCAGCCCTGGTTCAAGAGTGTATAATTGCACCTCAACAGGTTTAAAGGCAGTTTCCCACAGCCATCACAGTTATGTACTCATTGATCTTTTCAGCGTAACGTGATTGTGCACTTGCTCTTCCTTGTAAAGCTCTATGCATGTTAGAGTTGACTTGCTAGACTGCTTGCAAAAGAACCCTTCTCATTGTACCAGGAGAATAAACCTTACTTTGTAAATTACTTCCTGCTGTGTGTACATTGGCCACCGAAAGCATCTCATCAGAGTGGCACAAATTGATTGTTGTTTGCTTGGACATTTCAAAAATAAATGACTTTTTTAAAAATAAAGAATATAACTACTGACCAGTACTTAGCTAATCTATTGTATAAATCTCACTGCAGTGCAGATTTTTGGAAGGCCATGTCTCGGAGTAACAGAAATAACCGTGCCTGGCGGTATGTGTACAGTGGTATTCGCGAAGCCGATGCTGTGGCTGTGGTATTGCCTGAGGGCTCATCAGCTCCCATTGCCGTCTATGACTCAGACGGTCAGGTAGGAAATAAATAGTATTTAGTCGCTCAGTGTGAATATACTAAAATGTCAGCAGATGTTGGACATCTAAAATTGGAACAGCAAGTGCTGGATCAGTGAAGGGAAAGAATATGTCATCTTTTTCATCAGGAAAAACTAGAGTGACAGAAGTAGACTGATATAAAACTTCATAATTTTTGTCTCTAAATTAATTTTATTTTTGAGGTACCAAATTTGGTTCAAACAGTTAATCGTGAAACTTCTGCGAAATGCTGTGTGACCCTACTGAGTTTCTCCAGCAGTTTTGTGTTAAAACATTGTGATATGGATTGCAGAATACAGTGTTTGCTGTTGATGAATTTTAGCTGTTCGGTTCTGATTTTGCATGATTTGGAGATGAATTGTAGGAATGAAAACCTAAGATAAAATTATTTCATGCCCTCTGCTTTTAAGAATATTTTTTGTCATTTTCTTTCTTTTCCATGCCTATCCTTTGAACATTAGACAAACTTAGATCATAGATTGATCTGCAACAATGGTTCTCAACCTTTTTCTCCCCCACGCACATACCATCTGATAGACCAGTGGTTTTCAACCTTTTTCTTTCCAATCACCGACCACTTTAAGTAATCTCTATGCCATAAGAGCTCTGTGATCGGTAAGGGATTGCTTAAGGTGGTACGTGAGTGGGAAACGGAGATGGAGAATCACTGCTCTCGACCCAATTGTTACTGAAATATTTTGCTTGAGAAAAATGGTCATTGGCCCATTTCCTTTGGAGTTCTGAAAACGTGCAAAAAACGAGTCAATTGGGTACGATTTATCACCTTAATCCCTTACTGATCACAGAGCAATTATGACATAGGGAATATTTAAAGCGGTATGTGAGTGGAAAGAAAAAGGATGAGAACCACAGCTTTAAGAATTCTTATGTGAGTAGAAAATAAAGATTGAAACTACTGTTCTACAACAAATGCACAGAGCTGACCAATACAGTTATTTCAGTTATATTTAGTATTGAAGAACAAAGCTGTGAAGGTTTGACTCTTGCATTTTTCAAAATGTCTATTGATTTTCAGTAATCCTCTTGATTCTACTTTGAAATTCCAACATTCATTGTTTTTACAAGTGAGCATTTCTACCCAAACAAATATTTAATTTTGCGTTAAATCCTTGGGCAGTTGATTTTTAAGAATTGGACACCCTTTCCTTTCTGTGATAAATTCTTCCAAAATAATTCTTCAAAAAGCTGTGTAAATTAATGTGTGGAACATATAGCATCCGTAGAATGTTGTCTCAAGTGGATCTCTTTTCATCTCTTAAAGCACAGTGACGCTGATTCTGAACCAGAATTCCATTTTCCACCATCTATACCAACAGCATTACCTGTGACAGGAGAATCCTACTGTGACTGCGTCAACCAAAATGACACCCGGTCCTGTGGTAGTATGCGGAGTTTTCATCGCATGAAGGACTGTCATTGTGGAGAGGAAGACGAATGTAAGTCTCAGCAGCCATCATCTCTTCTTTTGATAGATTGGAGATGACTTTAGGCTGTACCATAAAACCCCAATCATCCAGCACTTCAGCGCTCTAGTGCCAGGCCAGTAGATGTTCAGGACTACTGATTGTTAGCTCTATTAAAATTCTATGGGACATTAAGCAAATGATTCTAGAGTATTGGACGATGAGTTCTATTAAAACTGAACTTTTGTTTCAATTTTATATTTTGGCATTCACCTTCAGGGGAAATGGAAACCCAGGCAAGTTTAAAGCATGTGTGGCAAATAAGGCCCTCATGAGTCTAAAGGGAGCATTGACCCAAACAATTGGGTCATGGATTATTGGGGTTTCATTGCAGTTTGCGGCAGACCTTTAGTGGATGTGAAATGATTCCATAAAATGCTTCATCCTGTTGTTTTATTTCTGAAGTTCTTCAAAAATTACAGCATCTGAATTAATTATCCTCAAGTTCAGGGTTCTAAGAACAAGTCAATGGGCCATCAGTCTTCCAGGACCTCACCCATGGTTAATGATAATGCAAGTATCTCTGCCAGGGCCACAGTATTTCTTCCCTGGCTTTCTAAGTGCAAGAGGATGCACCTAGTCAGACCCTGAGGATTTATATCCACCTGAAGATTTATACTGTTAGAACCTACTCTTTTGTTATTTAGATCTGATCCACAACATCACCACTCATTTTCCACAATTCCTTAGCTTCCATAACTTTCTCCAAAGTAAATTGAGATAAGAAGTATACTTTTAAGACCTCTCTCATCTCCTGTGGCTCCATGCCTAAACAACTACATTGATCCTTAAAGGGACCTATTGTCTCCCTAGTTACCCTTTTGCTCTTAATATACTTGTAAACTCTCTCAGGATTTTCCTTTACCTTGTCTGCCAGATCTATCTCGCATCCTGTTTTGCCCTCCTGATTTCCCTCTTACATTTTTTTGTATTCCTCGGTGATTAAGCTTGATCCTATCTGCTTATGCTGGACATGTACCTCAGTTTTTTTCTGACCTGAACCTCAATATCCCTTGTCAACCATGATTCCCTAAAACTGCCAGCCTTGCCGTTTACTCTAACAGGAACCTGCTGTCCCTGATCTCTTGCTATTTCACTTTTAAAAGTCTCCCACTTGCTGGATGTCCCTTTGCCAGTAAGCAGCCTCTTCCAATCAACCACCGCAAGTTTCTGACTAATGCCTTCAAAGCTTAATTGATCTGAAATGTTTACTCTCTTTCTCTCCACAGATGAGGCTGATTTGCAGTATTTCTAGCATTTTCTACTTCTATTCCTGACCCCCTTTATTCCTTCTGTATTTTATTTTGTGCCGACTTTGATGTGCCTTGCAAATTTCTTTCATTCCTCTAATTATGTGACAACCTTTTGACGCTTATTTTGCCTCTGCTAGCTTTTGCCCTTTTGTATCTTTTCATCATCTTTCCATCACATTATAGACCTGGACAATCTAAATACGAGTCAACCATGAGTCATTCATTTAGATCTGTACAATCTGTTTGTCTTCACTGGACTCAAACTGAAGAACCCTCAATAGTTTTGATACAAGGACTGCAAGCTTTTCATTTTTATAATCCATTGAAAGTAAATGGTTTTGAAATAAATTTAAAATGTTCTCTTTCATCCTGTCTGTCCTAAAATAAATCCTTTGAAACAAAATAAAACAAAACATCTACGGTAAAACCCCTGGGATCTGGAATTCAAGCAACCGGCAAAAATAAAAATTGAGGAAAATCTTGGTTAAATGTTTTTAAAGAATGTAACTGAGACTTTAAGGTTCATAGATTCGTGCAGGTGAAGTTTGTTCGGTGTAAGTACAGTGTAGTATTTTTGTCTTTTAAACTGTTTATTCTTCATACTGGTGTATTGTAAGAGTAAGTCTCAAGCAACCGGAAAATACACTTAACTGGCATCTACCAAACCCCATAGGAGCCAGGGACTTTACGGTAGTAGGCTCTAAATAGATTTTTCAGCAGAATGTATCGAATTGTTAGTAGATTCCACTCAACGTCCTTGTGTGTGTCTGGTAATGATAGATGTCTGTTGGCATTTAAACATGGACAAGCAGAGCTTTCTATAAACAGTGACTGATATTGGTGATCTTAAATTTATAAACAATTCCCCACTACAGATTTTGAGTGGATGTGGGATGATTTGACCAAATCTTCTGCTACACTGCTGAGCTGTGAGAACAGAGAAGTGAATTTCCACATGGATTACAGTTGTGGAACAGCAGCTGTTCGTGGGGACAAGGAAATGAGCGAGGGACAACACTTCTGGGAAATAAAAATGACATCCCCTGTATATGGTACAGATATGGTAGGTGTAGTAAAATATGGTTTAAAAAAAAAGTCTCATATTTTCTTTCACAACTAATTAAGGTCTAGCTACATGTAGGATCATTTTGGGAAAAGGTCAATTTTGCACTGTTTTGAAACAGCAGTGCTAAAACACCAATTTGTGGTTTGTGTGTCTTGGTAACCAATCTTATACCCATATTTATTTTCACAAACTTCAGTTGAGTTTCTGTGATGCTTTCCCTTAACATTTTAAAATTTGTCATCCCTTTTGACCATCTTTCAAGTATTGGCTATTTTAATCAATTCTGTATTGACCCTGTATCTACTCACACATTTCCCTTGTCCATTGAGTGATTGGTGACTTCTTCCTTACGCCCATGTCCAGTTCTGCATCATTTCACAAATAAAAAATGTCCATAATTGGGTGGTATTTAAACTTTGTGTTCACTAAATTATATTAGAATGCTAATAAACAATCTATTAGAAGGTTGTCTATGCTACTTTATATATTCCACAAGAATCCTTAGAATGGAGTTCAGAGTTCTTTAGTACCTCAGTTGGTTCAAATAAAATAATAATTTGATCTAAAGTTCAGCTTTAATACAATACCACACTAAGCATTAAGAGATATCAAGTTATAAACTGTCCATTAATTTAACATTGCAAAAAGCTGCCATCAAGTTCAGTTGTTTTTGATACTGAGTAACTCAACTAGGATCTTTGAACTTCAAAATATAATCATAAAGAGAAAAGATAATCCAAAATTTCATTGATTATAATGTTAACCTTTTGATCTATTCACTGCTTAAAACATTTTTATGTCTTTGAACATCGATTAAAGAAGAATTCCAGATAATCAGCTCTATTAACTCTTTGGACTCCAGCCATTTTTAACATCTCCTCATATATACCGGATCCACGTGTAAACAACAGTATGAACATCAGTACGAATCAGCTGGGTATAAAACCAGTCCCGGAAAATGGGGTCATGGAGTATATGCATTTGTTGGTATTCCCTGAAAACAAGGACACAGAGTCCAAAGGGTTAAGAATTTCTTGCTGGGCTCTCCTATCATTGCAGATCATTCGTCTGAATTTTCCATGTTCTACCCTGACTCAAAAAGTGATTGGAGTTTACCTTCTCCGTCTGATTTCTGCTCCAGGTTGTCCTCTAAAATTTGTCTTTGATCACATCATGGCTCAAGTCTTAATACTGTGAAATGCGGCCACTTGGGATGTTTTACTGTGTTAAAGTCATAATATTTGGTTGCAATTAATTGTTATCCATTGTATCAAATAAGTTATGATTTCTGTTGCATTCAAATGCAACAGAAAGAAGAGTTCCTGTGGTTGCTTGTATGTTTTCAATCGTGTTATTTGAGTATTTTGCATCTATAACCATAGCAAGTAGAGTATTTGTAAAGAAAAAAACAAACTGCTGGAGGAATTCAGCAGGTCAGGCAGCTTCTGTGGAGGTAAGAAGATAATCAACATTTCACATGAAGACCCTGCATCGGAACTGAGTGTAAAGGGGTGGTAGTTGGTTTAAAAGATATGGCTATGGGGTGATACGTAAACTGGCAAGTGATAGGAAGATCCAGATGAGATAGTTGATGGCCAGATGAATCCAGGTGAGAAGGGTTTGATTGACCCAAGTACTCGAGGTAAGGGTGGAGATAATGACAGGTGAGAGATGATAAATGAATCTGATCATCAGGCAGGTGATGAGTGGAACTAGATAAAGGATGTAGGATGAGCAGACGGGAACAGTCGGGGAAAGTGATAGTGGAACATGGGAGGAGTTTGTGGGTGATGGGTCTAGTCAAGAGGAGAGAGAAACTGTGTTGCAGGGTATTGGGATGGCATTTGGAAAGAAGAGGTGTGAGAGGATCTCGGTGGAACAGAAATAGAGGGAACAAGAGTTGCCTGAAGTTGAAGAATTCAATGCCAATGCTGTTGGGTCATGCACTACCCAGGAAGATTTTGAGTTACTGTTTCGCTGGTTTGTGTTTGGCCTCACAATGTCTGTGGAGGAGGCTAAGGATAGACAGATCATTGTGGGAATGGAGAGGGTAGGTGAATGGCTTTCAATTGGGAGCTCCAGATGGCCATTTGCTAAGCATAGGAATGTGATACACTGAATGTAATAATCGAAGTTGGAGGAAGTGCAAATGTGGAATAACTGTTGCATTTGGCCTCACCCTGATATTGCAGGAGTATTGGCTCATTTGTCTAATCTGCCCACTCTTTTATCTTTGTGCACCATTTAGATGGTGGGAATCGGAACAACCGATGTCAAACTGGACAAATTTCGTCACACCTTTTGCAGCTTACTGGGAAAAGATGAAAACAGTTGGGGTCTCTCCTATACAGGTAACAGCCTTGAGAATTATTTGTCCGTTTCCAAATGGAGAATACTGTTTACATTTAAGATGGGTTTTGGGATGAGAGTACACACCAGTGGAGATTCAATGGCATGTTCGCTCTCACCTTTGCTGATCCTCACTTCCAGATGAAGCGCTTGCGGTGGTCCGGTTAGTGTAGCAGTTAGCGCAATGCTGTTACATTGCCAGCATTCAGGACCGGGGTTTGAATCCTGTGATGTCTGTAAGGAGTTTGTACATTTTCCCAGTGTCTGCATGAGTTTTCTCTGGGGGCTTATCTTACCTCCTACCCTTCAAAACATACTGGGGGTTGGAGGTCAATTGGGTATAATTGGGGAGCACAGGATGTCTTAAATTTAAATTTTAAAAATATCCATGGTCATGCAGTGTCTTTTAACCTTGTGGTGGCCTGTTAAGGCAGAATATTCGAGGCCTCACCTTTATTCCTTCTACTGGTTATACAAATCAGTATCCCTCAGTTATTAATTATCCATGGGAAATGGATCCTTTTTATTTGTTGGCCTATCAGAATTTTAAGTACCTTCATTATATCTCTCCTTAATTATTAACAAAAGAAAGTGTGCCAAAATTTAATTTCTTTTAGTCTTGGCAACATCTTCAAATATATCCAGTAATCTAGCTATTCTCAACCTTTATTTGGCTATGACCCCCCCCCCCCACCCCCGGGTCTTTGCCCAAAGTTTATGGGCCCCCTTCCCTGTAAACCAGTCATTTAGTTGGTTTCTTCCACACTTCTCTTCTACTGACTACATTTAAAAAAAATTGTATGATTACAATCAATGGGGGCTGTACGCCCCTGCCCCCACAATGCATTTGTGTTGGGGGAGGCGAACAGCCCCCATGAAAATGACTGCAGTGTAATCACTCCCTCTCTTCCTCATAATCAATACTGCATGGTGTAAAGCTTGCGGAAAGTATTGCTTTATTCAGTCCCAGCATGACTTCCCTAGTCTTATATTCATGCATCCCTTTTGGTAAAGCATCCTGCATGTCACCTTAAGCCACCTACCTTATATAGCTATTCTGCTTTTGAATACTGTCAACATTTTCATCTATTGTCTCTCTCCTTCAGTATCAAACTAGTTTCTATGATTCCTTCAAACTATTTGCTCTTCCCAAATATAGTGCCTCAGTTCTCAAGTCAAATTCATTGTCATCTGATTGTACAAGTACATGAATGAAAGAATCTCAGATGGTTAGTGTGAGCAGTTCCTCTGGTCAATCAGCATTCTCACTGCCCGTAGGAAGAAGCTGTTCCACAGCCTGATGGTACTGGCTCTGATGCTCCTGTATGTCTTTCCTGACGGAAGCAATTGAAAGATGCAGGGTAGAAGGGATCCACAATGCTTTGCGTGCACTCTTCAGATTACGATCCTAGTAGATCACATTGATGAGGGGGAGAGAGTCTCCAATGGTCCCCTCTGCCACTTTTATGTCCTGTGAATTGACCTCCGATCCATTTCTACCCACCTGATCATTCTTTTGAAATCTCCGACTGTTTCCTTCCTCATTGGTAATTATATTCAATGAAAAAGATTCATGTGAAAGGAATTGCCTTTCTCTTCTGCTTAACTCGAATAAAACTTTATTACAAGAACTCCCCAGATCAGACAACATCTGTGGTTAGAAATGGTCAGTCTGGACCCAAAACATTGACTGACCGTTTCAACCCACAGATTCTATCTGAGTTCCTTCAGAAATATCCTCTGCTAACGATATAAATTGTTTGCCCTTGAGAAGTGGATAAATAAATGTTTGCATGCAGACCCCACAGTAAAATATCGAAGTTCATTTTGACCACAGCTAAGAACTTAGAAACCTCTCTAATAACCATTGGAATGTGTAACATATTTATTCAATGTCTTGTGTTTCAGCATTGATCTTTTTTTTAATGTACAATTTTGTGCAGGTGTACTACATCACAAAGGGGCTAAGAGTCATTTTTCAACAAGATTTGGTCAGGGCTCCATCATTGGTGTTCATCTGGATACTTGGCATGGTGTCTTGACTTTGTTCAAAAATAGAAAATGCATAGGTTTGTGTAGTTACATTTTACATTACAGTTTCTATTAAGTACAATATTTAAGTTTTAATTTGTGTTATTTATAACTCATTATCTGGTGTTCTCTTGATATTGATCTGCTAACCACTGTGAGCATTTCAAAAGCATAAGTTTTGATTTTTTTTTAAATTAAACCAGTGGTTCTCAACCTTTTTCTTTCCACTCACATACCACTTTAATCCCAATGCCATCTGTGATTAGTCAGGGATGGCTTAAGGTGGTGCTTAAGTGTTGAGAATCACTGTTCCAGATCCAATTGTTACTGAAATATTTTGCTTGAGAAAAATTGCCATCGGCCCATTTCCTTTGGAGCTATGAAACCGTGCACATAACGAGTCAATGAGGGACAAATAAAACAGTGTTTTTTAAACTTTTTCTTTCCACTCACATACCACCTGAAGCAATCCCTTACTAATCATCAAATACCTATGGCATAGGGAATACTTAAAGTGGTATGTGAATGGAAAGAAAAAGGTTGAGAACCACTGAATTAAACTATCAAATATTGGAAATACATTAGGCGGTTTGGGGATTTAAATGATATACTGTATTTTTAAACTTTATGCTCACCGGCAATGACAGGATTGAGTTAGAATTTTATAAATTTTTCCCATGATATTGTGCAATCTGAGTGTCATAGATAACTAATGAATTGGCATCCATCTAAAAGAGTTTAAATATTCATTTGAGAATTTTATATTTGCCAGAATGAATAGTCTGGCCTTATAATGTAATGTATGTTAAAAATAAAATAAATTGACAGAACTAGGGGTGCCACAGTTATGTAGCAGTTAACGCAACACTGTTCCAGTGCCAGCAACCCAGGTTTGAATCCTGTGCTGTCTGTAAGGCATTTGTACGTTCTCCCCATGTCTGCGTGGATTTATTCAGGGTCCTCTGGTTTCCTCCCACCCTTCAAAATGTATGGGTGTTATAGGTTAATTGGGTGGAATTGGACATAGGCTCGTGAGCTGGAAGTACCTATGTCCATGCTGTATGCCTAAATTGAATTACATCATGGCCGTCGAAAACCACAGGTTAGTTTGCTTTTCATGAAATTCAGTTTTCTCAATGGAGGAATAATGCAACAAACAATAACAGGTTTAGATCCTTGGGACAAATGTTTAGTTTTGGTTGCGATATATTTTTGAAAAATAATTTTCTTTCAGATGGTTTAATTGGGTGTTTTTTGTTACTTCTTTAAAAATCTTTTGATGAATTCTTTAAACTTCCAGAGCACATGTTGTGTGCTTACTGCCTAATAATTTATAGTTTTAGAATAAAATTGTAAAATTAGCAACTTTTTTTTAAATTTAGGCATGCATAGAACACAGTAACAGGCCCTTTCGGCCCACGAGCCTGTGTTGCCCAATTACACCCAATTAATCTAAAATCCCTAGTATGATTTGAAGGGTGGAAGGAAATGGGAAGATTGTTGCAGACAGCACCAATTTGAACCCCGGTCGCTGGCTCAGTAACAGCATTACACTATCAAAGTGAGAGCATTTAATTGATATTTGAATATGACATGCAATCTCATACTTGAACTGTGATAATAGGATGTGTGTATAGTTGGTGTATTAACAAGTGGGTTTTTTTTTGTTATATAAAGGAGTTGCAGCTACCAAACTGCAAAACAAAAAATTCTTTCCAATGGTCTGTTCAACTGCAGCAAGAAGCAGCATGAAAGTGATTCGCTCGTGTTTCTCCCCGACGTCCCTACAGTATCTATGCTGCCTGCGGCTCCAGCAACTGTTGCCTGATCACATTGACAAACTGGAGGTTCTTCCGCTACCCCCGGGCCTGAAACGTATGCTACGCAATCGGTTGGGTTGGGTCCTCTCGATGAATCAAGAAAGCAATAGCAGTGAGGCTGCCTGTAGCTCATCAGGCAATGAATCTGACAGTTCTTCCACAGCAGATACTGAAACTTGCCAACGGAAAAGATGTCGATGGACTTAACACTTCAAGGTTGAGTTTTTAATTTTTAAAACACGACTATTGCAACAATGGCAGTTAAAAATTTATTGAGAACGGACGTGAACCATTGCTGCTAATTTAATGAGACGAGTGCAAGATGATCCAATCTCTCAACTTCATTTTCAATGGTTCTAACTCTTTTCAGCAAACTTAATGAGGACTGTTACTAATAAACTCAGATTGGTAAAAGTGCAAGGTGATGATTTAAGATGCGGTTCTTATCAATAAAATAACCTGTGTACAAAGATTTCTTTAAGTAAAAACACAACACTGGAGAAACTCAGCAAGTCAAACCGGTTACTTTATGTAGCAAAGATAAAGATACACAACCAACATTTCAGGCTTGACTTGCTGGGTCTCTCCAGCATTTTATTTTTACTTCACTCACGGTGTCTGCAGACTTTCGAGTTTTACGACAAAGTTTTTTTCGTATATCTACCCTCTGTAGGTTATCTAGAGCATTCACCTAAAAATATTAAATAACCAGCTTGTCTAAAATATTTAAAGCATGCACATTTTATTTCTCGAAAAAACTTGAGCAAATTCCACCTCATTGATTGAGACTTTGCCCAAGTAAACCAGGAAGATCAGTTATTGTGACTTCTCTGAGCTGGTTTTCCATTCTCATTCCAGATCTATGTGGTAAAGTTTTATCCTGTCGCATATCCAGCTATAATGTCCTACTATAATGAAGTCACCGCTGTAGCTTCGCCATCCCCCACCCTTGGAATTGTGCTTTTTCAACTTTTAAGTTTCTCAAAATGAACAGCAAATTAATATAGCAAATGTGATATTTGATCTTTAGTAAATATTAAGTGCTGCAAAGATAGGAACGATGCCTCGACAAACAAAGTCCAAAGGTAGGAGTTCGCTTTTTGTAAAAAAAAAAGATACCCGAGAGAAACTCCATACCTCACAGAAGCTGTGTCTCATTTTAATTTCTTTCCAAACAAATTTAGTAGTAGCATTTTATCTTGTATATTCAGCTTTATATTCTCCCTCTGCCTCCTACAGTTTAGCAAGCATTTTGTCGTCATGTTCTTCGGAAATGATCTTGTGTTTAAAATTGGGATCCTTAAAAATAAATTCTGCATTTGTTTCTTTTAATTTTGAGGCTATGATATCTGTAACTGAAGTTCTCTGTGTGTAGCTATATGCCAAATGTGACATTGTGTGGCAATTCAAATCTTATTTTATATTTGATCCCCTTGTAGCGCTGCTAAAGGCAGACCTGCTGAAATAAATGCTGTCCACACCAAGCAAATAAACCAGTAACTGCCGTTTATTCAAACCACTCGCATTCCTTTGTAGGTGAGGCGACAGGCTCACGGGAGTTATGTCGCAATGCTACTGTGAGGCCTGGTCGTTCCCCTGGCCACACGCTCCTGCAACCTGGAACTTCTGTGCGGTGGGGGAGAGCCCCTGTGCCTTGCCGTGCTGGCTGTTTGCTACGGCATTTCGGCCCGTCGTGTGTGGGGTTGACCCAGCCCGCTACACCACCCACCCACCCCCCCACTCCCAGAATCGCAGTCTCTGGGTGAGGTTTGGGAGATTGCCTTTGGGTCGGTGCCCCCAGTGTTGTCGAGTAGGGGCAGGGAAAGGCTGAACAGTCCAAGTGGGTTTTCTTGAGGTGGTCGACTGTAAATATGTCATGCCTGTCTCCGATGTCTAGAGTATATACAATCCCCTCCCTTCTCAGTACCTTGAAAGGCCCTTCATAAGGGCACTGCAGAGGAGTACCTGCCCCGTCTTACAAAGACAAAGTCCACAGCTTTGAGTTCTTGTGGGACATGGCTGGTTGGCATCCCGTGGGAGGTGGTAGGATGTGGATAGATGGTGTTGTTCCACAGCCACTGTAGGACATCCAGGGCGTTCTATAGTGGTTCCATGGAGCCAAAGACTGTTTCTGCTTCGACCTTGTCAGCAAAGGTGTTGCTCCTTCACTGGAGATGAGGTGCCCAAGGAAGTTAATGATGGACAAACTGAACTGGCACTTGGACGTGTTGACAGGTGTTTTAAATGTTCCTTGTGGGTCCTGGCGTCTGGTCTGGCAATTAAGATATTGTCCAGGTACACAAAAATCCCCTCCAGGTCTCTTGCCATGATGTCCATAAGAAACTGGAATGTTTGGGCCATGTTTTTCAGCCCGAATTGCATTCACAGGAACTCGAGGCCAAACAGGATGATTAAGGCCGTCTTCTGGTCATCGTCCTAGTGCACTGTGATCTGGTGGTAACCCTTCACCAGATCGACCTTGTAAAAAATCTGGGCACCATGGAGTCATGCGGCAAAGTCCTGTATGTGCAGGATGAGGTATCAGTCCGGTACCGTTGCGTCATTGAGCCTGCGGTGGTCTCCGCAGGGGCGCCAGCCGCTAGAGTTCTTAGGGACTATGTGTAGTGGCGAAGCCCACAGGCTGTTGCAACGGCGGACAATCCCCAATTCCTCCATCGTGGAAAACTCGGCCTTGGTTTGGGGCAGTCACCGTGCCTGCTCGTACATGGGTGATCTGGTGGTGTCAATGTGGTATTGCATGCCATGTGCTGGTTCCACACCATGGAAGTTGGGGGCCAGTAGAGCGGGGAAGTCAGCGTGTAGAGCGGGGAAGTCGGCGAGCAGCGCGGTGTACTCACTTTGTTCGAGAACGTGCACTCCCAAAGGCTGGAAAGTGCCTTGGCGCAGTGTGAGGGGGTAAAACCTGGAAGGTGGTGGCATCGGTTGAGATCAGCCTGGAGTTCGTTCACCCAGAGGAAATCCGCTCCTAGGAGAGCCTGGCCTACTGAGGCGATGGTTCAGTCCCACCTGAAAACAGTGTTCCTGGTGTGAATGGTCACTTAATGTGTCCCATAGGTAGGGATGGTTGAACTGTTGGCAGCCTGTAGAGGTAGGCCTCTGGCATTATTCTTCTGCTCAAAGAACACGGGTGGAACTAGACTGATTTCTGCACCAGTGATTTTCAGGAATTCCCGCTAGGCCTTCCAGTTGCAAAGGTAAAGCAGGCCTTTTCTGGTGCAAACCGCCGAGACGACGAGCTGCCTTGCGTGTTTCCCTGCATCAGACTACGTTTGCTTCCTAAAAAGGTGCAGGGCAGTATGCACCACCAGGCATTGCGGCCCCACTGATGGTGGTAGTAGCAGTACCCTGCTGTTTTGTCGCTGCGATGTGGCTGGGCTGCTGCGATGGCCGCCATGTGGGCCCACGAGGTGGCCGAGGTTTGTGCAGTTGCTCCCACTGTGCAAATGGGCTGGAGTCGGGTTGCAGAGTGCGATGAGTAGGTCTGCTTCTCTCACCACGAGGTGCGGTTCGGCAAGGTCCATGTTGGAGATGGCGGCGGCAACGGAAAGGAACAGGGCCTCAAACAGGAAGCACTTTGTGTGTCTGTCTGCAAGGGCCACTAGCTCCTGCATCAGTTCTGAGGGGTTGCGATCACCTAGGCCCTGCGTGTTGAGCACACAAACTGCCCATTCGTGCTGGCTAAGTTCAAATGACTCGAGCAAAAACCATTTAAACATCGTGTACTTGTCATCCAAGGGTGGGTTGTTGACAAACAGGGCATCTTTCACTGCGGTGACGGGATCGGGGGCGCTGACCACGTGCCAGAATTTCATGCCCTTGGCTGTTATTTCCTCGCAGGGAGAACTGTGATTCTGCAAGTTACAGCCAGCTACGTGGCTGATTCGCCCAGAATGGCGGCAAATGGATGCTTACGGTGTAAACTGCCGCTTGGGCTGTGGACAAGCTGCGTGTTGTGGGTTCTAAAAATGTTAGAACCTATTCGGGGTCACCACTGTGGCGCCGCTAAAGGCAGAGCTGCTGAAATAAATGCTGTCCACACCAACCAAGTAAACCAATAATAGCCATTTATTCAAACCACATGTATTCCCTTTCAGGGGGGGGCGACAGGAGTGATGTTATAATGCTGCTGTGAGGCCTGGCCGTTCCCCTGGCAACGTGCTCCTGCAGCCTGGAACTATTGTGAGCCCCTGTGCCCTGCCGCGCTGGCTGTTTGCTACGGCAATTCAGCAGGCCGTTACACCCTCAAACATTTGAACTGATAAAACACATTGTACATCACGGGTAGCCATTTATTTGACAACATCCACTGATACAAAGATAATACAATTTGTTGAGCTATCACCAACCTAGTCTCACGCTACAGGGTCACAGTAATTACAAAGTTTGTTGTTAGTACAGAAAGGTAACCACTTTGTGCTCTTAGAAGGATTTTAGTTGTAGTAGCCATGTAATAACATTCAGTATAATACTGATCATTGGGTCATTTGTGCTATTCAAGCATGTTTGTAACATGTTTTCATTGCTTCTGTTTCTATTGCTGTGTGTCTCTCAACCCTTCCTTGTGCTTGGCTTAAAATTTATAGTCGAACTTGCAGTCTAATGTATAAAACTTTTATTGCAGCTGAATATTTACTTCATAATCAAAGTTAGGAGTAATTAAAGGAACATAATAATACCCCTAATCTTGAATTAATACTTCTAATGCAGTGCTAAAATATTCCACCCATCTTCCAATGAACATGAAAGTGACTTTTTATCATCTCAAGTGCTGCACTTTGTTTCCGAGACAGGAAGGAAAATTGATTAATTTCTTCATTATTTGTATTAGCTAACCATCACAATCTTTCTTATGTTACCTTTTACTGGTGCTAATATCAAAATACGTTTAAGAGTAAAATTCACTAGCATTTCTATAAATCTCCTTTTTATTATGAGGCAAAATATCTTAGCTTGAGTACACAACGCCATCCCTATTCTAAATCAAATTGCATCGACTCATGAAACATACACATGATTGTTTTGCAAACAAATACTGACGTCAAGTATTAACTAAAATAACTGATACATTTAATAATATGGTATCAGATCATTAATGGCAATATATTATCAACACCAGTCAAAATTTCCTATCTTGTTACCTAAGTATATTTTATGTACCATTTCCTCCAACTATAAGGTAAGTGCATGTTCATTTCATGTACTTAATGAATTTTGCTTGGATCAGAATGACTTATTGTTTGGAGGCCAAAAAATAATTCTAAAGAAATCTAGGAAACCTCAACACTCTCCCCTGGTGTTTAAAAAAAAATCCAGTGCTTTTAAAGGTTTCTCTGGTCCTTTTCCTTCTTATGGATTCCATTTTTTAAAAGTTGCTCCAAGCTATTTTCTTTAAAGGTAAAATCTCCTCAATTAATAACAGTGGTAATTATTGTGCTTTGTTAAGTCCCGTCCCCCCCGCCCACCTTTGTCTATATTTTTTCCCTCCAGTTCCTACTTTAAGTATCATGGATTTAAAGCAGCAACTGGAGGGATTCGTCACTTGAATTTGATGAATAACTTTCTCATTTGTATCATTCCTGCTTTGGAACTCCAGGAATTCTAAATCATCCCAGGATTGAGGCCGACAACTAGACCTGAGCCTGACTGCTTCCAATTATGTGTTGGGTTCAGGTCAAGTGCGAAAAAAAAACAACAAAAAGGAATCTGGTTTAGACTGATCCTGTGGTTTAAGTCACGTTGAATATTACACCCAAGCCGATATAAATTAAAACACATTTAAGGTCCAACTTATTCTTAGATCCCTAACAGTTTTTTTTCCACAGCTTTTAGTTGGTTTGTATCTCTCTTATTGAACTGTCTGCATGTAAACCTTAGCTTGGTCAAGTTTTAACAATTGGCATTCCAGAATGAATGGGTTAATTTTAAAATGAATGTTTAAAGCAACGGGTTCCCCATCCTTGCCTGTAATCTGGACAAGCTCTCAATCAACTGCAATTTGAATTGTGACTTCTTGTCTCCCTTGTCCACTGAAAGGGAATAACATGAATGATTGTGGTGGTCATTTTTTGAACAATTTCCCTATGAATAATTCCATGCTAATTCACTTCCATCAAATTTAATCCTATTTCTTTTCAAATTGTTTTTTTAAGTTCCATTTAAGTATTCATTTGCACAAAAGTGGAATGTAAGAGCTTCCTCTAATATTTGTGCTAATTTGCTTATAACTCCGACACATCTTTTCTTCTTCTTGTCTTAGGGTAGTTAACAAGCTTCTATTCCACAGAAAAATGTTTTTAATCAAAGTTATCCTGTGATTGCATCATTTTTTAAACATCCTGTTCATCTACTTGTTTTGTAGTTCTAGCAGTATTTTGAACTGAACAGCAATATCATTTTATCCACTTCATACATTTATTATTGCCTCAACTCCAGAATATAGTTCACATTTGTGGGTGATAATCCCATGGTGGAAAGCAGTAAAACTTATCAGTCCCCTAACTGCAGCAGTTAGCTCTCATTCCACAGTTTAATGTTCTAATGGTGAATGGTGACCATATGAAAATAATTACATTTTTAAATCACTTAAAGGACAAAAGTGGCAAAATAATATCTTGATTTTTTTTTAAATGTCCTTACAGAATCATATTTTGAATGAAACCAAAATCCAACATCTGAAGGTCTCCATGCTCTCACCAATTAGATGGGTGATTTTGCTGAAGTTCACTGTGACCAGATCTAATGTTTCAGACTGTCTAATTCTTCAGACTTAAATGTGCAGATATAAAATGCTGTACTTTTCAAATTGATGGTGTTTTTTTTTAATTTGGTATAAGTAATTACTCTTCATGTTTCAAATTCTACTTAACGCTATACATCTGACCCTGAAGCTTTTCCGCAGTAATGTTTAGTTTTTAATATGCTGTAATCAATTTCCATGTGGGATTAGCGTTATCTATTTTATCTGACGAATTTTCCCTGTGTACATCATGTGCTCCAATTTTGTGATGAATCATTGATACCTTTTGCTATCTGTGGGGATATAACTGGTGAGCACAGTTAAATGTTCTTCCCATTTACATACAGTGCAGGAAATTCCTAGCGTTTGTGACTTGCAACAACTTTTTGGAGTTACCAACCCAATGATGCCTAACACGTTTGAAAAACGTATTAAAAGCACGTCTGAATTACCGATTTGTTGGTAATAAATGCTTGGATGCATGATGGGTTGAACAAGATGAGCCTGGCTGTGTCTCATCTCCAGGGCTGTTGCCTTGAACTTCTGAAATCCTGGTGAAGCACTGCAGGGAGC
Source organism: Narcine bancroftii (assembly GCF_036971445.1). Taxonomy (NCBI): domain Eukaryota; kingdom Metazoa; phylum Chordata; class Chondrichthyes; order Torpediniformes; family Narcinidae; genus Narcine; species Narcine bancroftii. The sequence goes on from NC_091480.1 coordinate 13,373,483, forward strand.
AGGGTCGGGATATAGACCCAACTTGGTTAGCAGAGCAGTTAGCGCAACACTGTGATCGGGATCGGGTTTCAAATCCCGTGATGACTAAGGAGTTTGCACGTTCTCCCCGTGTCTGCATGGATTTTCCCCAGGGGTTCCAGTTTCCTCCCACTGTTTCAGGGGCATTTGGGTGTGATTGGGCAGCATGGGCTCGTGGGTGGAAGGGGCCTGTTACAGTGCTGTATGTCTAAATTTTTTTAAAAATTTATGGGAACAGTGCTATTTCCATGTTTGGATTATGTAAGGCTTGAGGAATCTTGCACGAATGTTCAACGCACCTGAAACCCATCCCTTGGTGGCAATGGTTCTGCACTTTAGGTTAGTGACTGAAATGCTTTTAAATATGAAATAAATTTAAGGTGGTGGCCTACTTTGTACTGGATGGTGTTGCAAGTGGACAGAATTCTATCACACTCCTGACTTGTGCTTTTGTGATAGGCTTTCCGGTGTCATTTGAATTGCTTGCTTCAGCAACGAAGGAGACGTAATAGTTGAACTCATTTCATCTGAGTTTAGCTAACAGTTAGTGCAAAGCTGTTACAATGCCAGCAACCAGGGTTCGAATCCGGTGCTGTCTGAAAGGAGTTTGTACATTCTCCCCATGTCTGCATGTGTTTCCTCCAGGTGCTCCCATTTCCTCCCACCCATCAAAATATACTGGGATTGCAGGTCAAATGGGTGGCACAGACTCTTGGGCCAGCAGGCTATATGTCTAAATCTAAAATTCTAACTCTATGTCCTGCTTCTGACCTGCCAGTGTACCCACAGCCTATATTTAGCTGGTCCAATAAAGTTCCTGTTTTATAGTGATCCCACTCCAACAGATGTGGAAACTTGGTAATGGCCTTTAAAGGTAAGTGGGTCAACTCTCACTCACCATTGTGAATGTTAGTCACCATTTATCCCATCTCTGATGTTGTCCAAGTTGGGCTACATACAATGTTGAGCCTGCTTCATTTGCTAAGGAGTTGCAATTGGAATTGAACAGTGTTCAATCAGGTGAATATCTCCACTTCGGACCCGATGATGGAAAAGGTGTCATTGATGAGTACCTGAAATTGGATGTGCCTGGAATACTGCTCTGAGAAACTCCTGCGGTGAAATCCTGGGGCTGAAATGCTTGACATTTATAACTATGTCATTTGTGTGTCAGTTCTTTAATTTGTTGATGATGCATTGCCCCATCGATTGAGTTTGCACTACTGTATATAGCAGCGTATAAGGCAGCTCGTGTATAAGACAACCTCTGAATTTCCACCTAAAATCTAGGTTCTGAGCCATGCTCGCTGTACCAGACTACCTCGTCTGGCCCTTACCTCTCACCAGTAGAGAGAAGCTGCTAGGCACATTTAATATACACAATATTTTAAAAGCAAATTACCCAGTAAAGGTTTAAAGCTTATTATCCTATTTTAAAATGAACCACCGTCGGTTCTCTTAACCGGTTATTTAAAGCCTGTGCAGAGCCGAAGGCAGTTAGATTGGGCAGGGGAGCGCTGAGACTTCGCTGTTAAGGTTCGGGTTTGATACTTGGCGGATAAGATGTCCCCTAGTTTTGGGGTGACATTTTTAAACTTCAAGGACCGTCTAGTACAGCACTTTACAGTGCACATCATTTCAACTCCCCACTCACTTCCCATTGAAGTCTTGTTTCTGTGGATTTTTCTAATTTAATTTGCAAATCTGTCCTTTCCATATTGCATTCCTGATGAACCTACATCACAATCATATGAACACATTGTTCCAGAAATGCACCTTGCATTAAAAATTCAATATATTTTGTTTCCATCATACAATATAGCTTCTTGTATGTGGACATCTGTGTTGGGTGCAAAAAGAATCTATTTTTAAAACTGACCATTCGAAGAAATTTTGAATAAAAAATGATACTTGTTTTAAAATTTGTATAGAGTTCAGAAATAATATTGTTTCAGGAACAGTACCTCTAACTCTAAACTGTATAAGTTTTCAAATACAAACAAACTTTTTGTTAATGTTTTTTGTATATAAAAAATTATAAAGGCAAATGGTAAAATTTTGTTTTCAAATGATCTATTTAACCACTTTTATCCAAGACTATGTCAGAATTTTCTGAAGTCATGAAAATATACAACCTGCGGGATATGTCTGGGCCAACACGCCGATCCACACGCTTTCCTCCAGCTTCTACTTTCACCTCTGATAACAGATTCTGCTTCTCCCACTCTGTGGTACATTGTCTGTAAGCCTTTAAATGCACAATGTTAAGGCACAACCATGAATCTTGATTCGGGCAGGCAGCAAACAGCTTCATCAACATGTTAAGATAGTAAATGATGTGCCACAGAAATGATAGCAAGATAAACCGAATCTATAGGGTGAGGAATAAGTGAGCTCTTACTCTATCGCACACAGAGGAAAGGTATGGAAAAGTGAGGCAGGCACGTTGGGGGAGGAGGATAAGAAACAATAGGAGCAAAATTATGCGTGACTAACTATCTGATAAAAGACCGTTATTAATGGAATCAGCTAAATATCCAAGTCTTGCTATCTGCAAGTGTATTCTTTTAATTTAACAACACTCCTCGATTTGCTTTCCAGGGCATAACACAAGCGGTGAAACCTATAAAGCTGTGACTAGCTCATTGGCCTTGTGATTTTACAAATAAACAGGATAAGGAACTAGAGTGGACTGCCATATAAACAAATTGGGGAATTTTAATTATCTTCCATGCACAAACTACTCCTCCAAATTATTTCCAAGAACAAGTAACTTGAGAATACAAGGATTAAAATTTGGTGTATGAAAAGATTGTTTCACTTTTTTATTTTATCAAAGTACCACAAATACAGAACAGAAGGGAGGAATAAATACTGAGGGCAGCAAAAGGTTGGGAAAAAAACTTGCACCATGTTAAAGGATTGGAGATGATGAAGGAAAAGGGACTGGATGTGTGCCTTGTATGTACACTTCCTGCAGAAAAATATGAATAAAGTGTGAAGTTAGGATATACCATATATGCCAGCATTTAGGACAATCCAAACCTTTAAAATGTCGCCCCAAAATCAGGGTCATCTTATATGCCAGGTCTAAAATCCAACCCTTGACAGCCAAGTCTCAACACTACTGCCATCTTACCCCTCCATATCCTATCTTATCCCCATCCTGCTGCCTCAGAAGCAAATGTCCAGGTCAGACCCTAGCACTCTACCACCTTCCTTGTTCAGACAACCCGACTCGCCTCCACGCAAGTGTCCTGGTCAGACCCTAGCACTCTACCACCTTCCTTGTTCAGACAACCCAACTCACCTCCATGCAAGTGTCCTGGTCAGACCCTAGCACTCTACCACCTTCCTTGTTCAGACAACCCGACTCGCCTCCACGCAAGTGTCCTGGTCAGAACCTAGGATTCTACCACCTTCCTTGTTCAGACAACCCGACTCACCTCCACACAAGTGTCCTGGTCAGGACCGCGGACTCTACCACCTTCCGCGTGCTGACAAATCCAACTCACCTCTACGCAAATGTCCTGGTCAGACCATAGGTGCACTCTACCACCTGTGTGCTGACAACCCGGCTCACCTCCATGCAAGTGGCGACAACAAAAAGAAAGGAAGCTCTCAATTTTCTCCGATCTGAAAATGCTCCTAAGATTTAAATGGGTCCATATTTCAAGTCAGCCCTGCATGCGCATTGAGGAGCATTGCCTGTTCAGTGGAGCAAACCTGCACATGTTCTCTGAGTTATCCACAAAATCTCAGCACTCCCCCACAGGGTCAGTCCGCTCAGTCCGACTGCCATTTGCTCTGTACAGGCTTTAAATGGCCTGTTACAGGAGCTGACAGTGATTTATTTTAAAATATGCTAATAAAATTAAAACCTTTACAGAGTAATGTGGTATCAAAATATTGTGACACCATCACTCCACCAGCTAGTGGTAAGTGCCAGACTTGCGAGGTCATCCTATAGAAAGGGAATAGCTCAAAACCTACATTTCAGGTGGAAAGATTTGGGGGGTCATCCTTTACAAAATCGTCCTATATGCCGGCATACACAATAGAGCTGGAGAAAAGGATTACCCTTCACTGGAAGAAGTACCAATCTTGAAAGCATAATTCCAGCTTGCTGAGGGAACGTGGTGAGCCATCCTCCAATCCTTCAAATGCATTTTGCTGAGGAATTGTTGGAGGGCCAATGCAACAACTGATTAGTTAGAAAAAGGCAAAGCCATTAATTAAATGCTGCTCACTCTCTAATTCAGCAGTGGCTGGGCTCCTGGGGCAGAGGCTGGAGTAAATTAAGAGCCCAGAATGAAATGAACTAATTATTATCAGCCACTACAGGCTGGCAAAGTAAAAACCCTGCATGACAGTTTCATAGTTTGTGGCTTGTTTTGCTGAAGAAAATCCTGCAGACCCAGAGCTTTGTCTTAACCATATAACCACTTACAGCACAGAACAGGCCAGTTTGGCCCTACTAGTCCATGCCGTAACAAATCCCCACACTCCTAGTCCCACTGACCAGCACCCAGTCCATACCCCTCCAGTCCCCTCCTCTCCATGTAACTATCTAGTCTTTCCTTAAATGTAACCAATGATCCCGCCTCGACCACGTCTGCCGGAAGCTCATTCCACATCCCCACCACCCTTTGCGTAAAGAAATTTCCCCTCATGTTCCCCTTATAATTTTCCCCCTTCAATCTTAAACCATGCCCTCTCGTTTGAATCTCCCCCACTCTTAATTGAAAAAGCCTATCCACGTTTACTCTGTCTGTCCCTTTTAAAATATTAAACACCTCTATCAAGTCCCCTCTCAATCTTCTACGCTCCAGAGAAAAAACCCCAGTCTGCATAACCTTTCCCTGTAACTCAAACCTTGAAAACCTGTCAACATTCTCGTGAACCTTCTCTGCACTCTCTCTATTTTGTTTATATCTTTCCTATAATTTGGTGACCAAAACTGTACACAGTACTCCATATTTGGCCTCACCAATGCCTTGTACAATTTCATCATAACCTCCCTACTCTTGAATTCAATACTCCGATTTATGAAGGCCAACATTCCAAATGCCTTCTTCACCACACCATCTACCTGAGTATCAGCCTTGAGGGTACTATTTACCATCACTCCTAAATCCCTTTGTTGCTCTCCACATCTCAATAGCCTACCATTTAATGCATATGACCTATTTAGATTTGCCTTTTCAAAATGTAATACCTCACACTTATCTGTATTAAATTCCATCAGCCAATTCTCAGCCCACACTTCCAGCCTTCCTAAATCACCTTTTAATCTACAGTAATCTTCCTCACTGTCCACAACACCACCAATTTTTGTATCATCCGCAACTCTCCACCCCTATTTCCAGATCGTTAATATATATAACAAACAATAGTGGACCCAGGACCGATCCCTGAGGAACTCCACTGGTCACTGGCCTCCAATTGGACAAACAATTTTCTACCACTACTCTCTGACATCTCCCATCCAACCATTTCTGAATCCATTTCACTACCTATTTATTTATACCTAATGCCTCCACCTTTTTTCCTAACCTCCTGTGGGGAACTTTGTCAAAAGCTTTACTAAAGTCCAAATAGACAACATCCACAGCTTTCCCTTCATCAACCATTTTTGTCACCCCCTCGAAAAACTCAATCAGGTTTGTCAAGCATGATCTATCCCTGACAAAACCATGCTGATTACTCCCTATCAATCCCTGTACCTCCAAATATTTGTAAATACCATCCCTCAGAACACTTTCCATAAACTTGCCCACCACAGACGTCAAACGCACGGGCCTATAATTCCCAGCTTTACATTTGGACCCTTTCTTAAACAGCAGAACCACATGCGCCACCCTCCAATCCTTTGGCACCACCCCCGTGGCCAGTGACATCCTAAATATCTCTGTTAATGGCCCCACTATCTGTCCACTAACCTCCCTGAGTATCCTTGGGAATATTTTGTCCGGTCCCGGAGATTTATCCACCTTTATCTTTTTCAACACAGCCATCACTACCTCCTCGGTTATCCTTATATGCTTCATGACCTCCCCACTCTTTTTCTTTACCTCAACTGGTTCAATATTTTTTTCCCTAGTGAATACCGAGGCAAAGAAATCATTCAAAATTTCCCCCATTTCCTCTGACTTCTCACTCAGCCTACCCTCTCTATCTACAAGGGGTCCAATTTTATCCCTCACTAATCTTTTACTTTTAATGTACATAGAAACCCTTTGGATCTATTTTTACTCTGTCTGCCAAAGCCTCTTCATGCCTTTTTTTTGGCCTTTCTAATTTCTTTCTTAAGATTCCTTCTACACTCCTTGTAGTCCTCCTTCAAATTCTCAGCTCCCTGCTCTTTATACCTCTTGTACACCTCCCTTTTTCTCCTAACCAAATTTCCAATATTCCTCGAAAACCTAGCCTCCCTATAACTTCCAGCCTTTCCTTTAATCCTCACTGGGACATAACTATTCTGTACCCTCAAAATTTATTTTTTGAATATCCTCCATTTCTCATTTACGCCCTCACCTGAAAATATCCTGTCCCACTCAATACTCCCCAAATCCCTTCTTATTCCTTCGAAATTTGCTCTTCTCCAATCCAGAACCTTAACTTCAGGCCCCTCCTTACTCCTCCCTAAAACTACCTTAAAACTAACAGAATTATGATCACTAGACCCAATTGGATCTCCAACATTAATGTCTGATAACTGACCTAGCTCGTTCCCTAACAGGAGATCCAGTATTACACTGTCCCGAGTCGGTTCTTCTACTAACTGATTCAGAAAACAATCTTGAACACATTTAACGAACTCTAGCCCATCCAGCCCTCTAACTGTATGGGTATCCCAATCAATGTGAGGGAATTTTAAATCTCCCATGATCACTACCTTATGATTCTCACACATATACGTTATCTCTCTACACATTTGTTCTTCTAGTTTTCCTGACCCATTTGGTGGTCTGTAATACACCCTCATGTCTCCTTCACCCCTCAATTCCACCCAAACAGCCTCACTGGACGATCCCTCCAGACCATCTTGCCACCTCACGGCAGTAATGTCCTCCTTAACAAGCAGAGCAACTCCCCCCTTTTTTACCCCCTGATCTATCACATCTAAAACAAATGTATCCTGGAACATTAAGTTGCCAGTCCTGCCCCTCTTGTAGCCAGGTCTCACTAATTGCCACAATGTCATGACCCCAAGTATCTGTCCATGCTCTAAGCTCATCTACCTTGTTCACTATGCTTTTTGCATTAAAATATATGCATCTCAGAGAATGACCCTCACCTACATTCTCTTTTCTACCTTCTACTCTAATCTCCATCCTACCTTTGCTATCGTTTTTATTCTTATCTAGGTGGCCATGCTCCCTTGACTCTGCTCTCACACTCTGTTCCCCACCCCCCTGCCAAACTAGTTTAAACCTTCCCCCACAGCTCTAGCAAATCTGCTTGCCAGCACATTGGTCCCCCTCCAGTTCAAGTGGAGTCCATCCCTTTTGTACAGGTCCGACCTTCCCCAGAAGAGATCCCAATGATCCAGAAATCTTATCCCCCTTCCCCCTGCACCATCTCTTTAGCCACGCATTCATCCTCCACATCCTCCTATTTCTACCCTCACGAGCGCGTGGCACGGGCAGCAATCCAGAGATTACTACCTTGGAGGTCCTGTTTTTTAACTTCCTACCTAATTCTACACAATCCTGTTTCAGGACCTCATCCCCACTTCTAGCTAAGTCATTGGTCCCCACATAGACCACGACTTCTGGCTGTTTTCTTTCCCCTTGCAGAAAGCTATGTACTCGATCAGAGATATCCCTGACCCTGGCACCAGAGAAGCAACAGATCAACCTGGATCCCCGATCTCGTCCCACAAACCTTCTATCTGTCCCTCTGACTAACGAGTCCCCAACTACAAGTATCCTGTTCTTATCCCTTATCCTGTTCTTATCCCTTCTGGGGAACTTTACCACAGTCGGTAGATTACTAACTAATTCTCAAATTAAATTCATAGAAATGGCCTTAAGTGTGGCCAGGAAGTACATAGCGGTAACATGGAAGTCTGACTCCCATCTACTCACGGATTGGTGGTCTTCGGAGATGAATGGCTGCATCCCACTTGAAAATGACACATACAATTTCAGGAAGGGATACAGCACCTTCCTAAAAATCTGGCAGCCTTATTTTAAAGCATATTGATACCTCACTGGCACCAATACAGGGTTACGATCGCTACTGGCCAGCCCAGTGGACCTCTAAAGATTTTAACGCTGTGGGCTTATTGTGTCTCAATATTTTTTACTGAATGCACTGACAATGGGATGAATTTTTTGTATTTCTTTTTCTTTGTTCTTTCTCTGTTTAATGGGATTTAGAGGGGTGGGAGGTGGAGGGAGAGGTTCTCTTTCATGTTTTTGTATTTAATATGATTATTGATTGATAAGTATATTTAAAGGTGATAAATAAATATATAATGCAGTGGAGACAGTGTATATGCATGTGTAAAGGATTTGGAGGATCATCTGTCCTATAAAAACAAGGTAAACGTTAAAAATGCAGAAGAATAGACAAACCATGAAAAGCTGGGAAGGGGACTGATTACTAGATGTTTGTCAGGTCACAGTTAACATGGGTACTGTTGTTCCGTGGGTCTACAGAAGGGAAAGTGTGGTTTCTGATTTCCTTCTTCCCCTTTATGCGTGTATATTCTTTGAGAAAACCATAGAACACAAGAACAAGGGAAAACAATTTTCATAGTGCAGTTCACACACGTGCTAGAGAAACACAGCATCCACAGGAAATTAAAGGTGATTGACGTTTCGGGCCTGGGCCCTTTGTTTGGGAATGTTGAAAATGAACCAGACATCTAAGTAAAAAGGAGGGGACAGGGGGAGGGGGAAGGGGAGGAACACAGACTAACCAGAAAGAGGGAATTAGTGGATACAGGGGGGGGTCGAAACTGAGAGGTGAAGAGGTAAGGGAAGATGACTAAGAAAGACAGTAAAAGCACACAGAAATGCTGGAGGAACTCAGCCAGTCTTGCCACGTCCACAGAAGGTTATTACCGACATTTCGGGCCTGAGGCCTTCTTCAAGGAGTAAGTAAAGAATAAGCAGAGAACAGGAAGGCTCAGAATAAAAACAAAGCTGGCTGGGGTGAGGTCCAGACCAACAAAAGGTATTAATTGGATAAGAGGAGAGGTGATGATTGATTTTGGCTCTGTGAAAGGAAACAGAGGAAAAAGGGAAGAGAGGGAAGAGCAAGAGAGAGATAGAATGGTGATGGGGAAGAGGAGGGGGAGCGTTAACAAAAGCCAGAGAAGTCGACATTGATACTATTTGGTTGGGGGAGGGGGGCAGCTGCTATCACCTGCTCCAATCTTTCAGTTCATTTTATTGTGTGGGACTACCACTTTAAGAGAACAGAGATAATAAAAGCCTGCAGGCTTTGGAAATCATGTTCCTAAATTGTATACATTTTCAGAGTGAGGAGAGAAGCCCTGGAAATCCCAGGTGCAGAGATCATGTAACCAGCATATCGAAGAAGCAGTGCACAGCTTTCCTCGGAGGCCATTAACAGCTCTCTGATGAATAAATACTGTGCTGGATTGGCCTCATACGTGGTTATAAACAATCTGTCTGATTTCCTCCTGTTTGTTATAATGAGAAATGCCACTCTGTGACCAAAAGAGTGAAGGTCACTTTTGTTCGACTGACCCACGGAAAGCCGAAGAAATCCTACGCTTGGATAATGACCAGAGTGAGACTCACTTGAGTTCAGCTGACCCACGAAAAGGGTTCTGGAAGATTTGTGAGCATCCTTTGCTTTGTGTCCCCTATGCCAAAGAAGAGGGGAGTTTTGGATGGCCCTCATCAAAAAAGGACATTTCACTGGAAGCACCTCAACAAGGGTTGTGTCATTTAATCAACACCCGCACCCCCCCCCCCCCCGGTCTCTTTCATCCACTTCATGAACAGCTAATTTCATGTACATCCATCTAAAACCTGCATCTCTCATCAATTTCAAGCCTACGTGTCAACACTGAATTTCTGAAACTGAACTTTGGACTTTGAACGGTCTTTTGAGAATTGGGCCTTGAGCTGTGGTGGCTTGGGGTAGTCCACACACGTATGCCAGTATATTCTAGCATTATTGGGGGTTAAGTTAGATATGTTTAATTTAGATAAGTGGGGATAAATTAGATGAGGTGTTATATCATTGTTGATTAATAATTTAAAATATTATTTTAAATATTACACCATCTGGGCTCCACCAAGATAAGGTGCTGTTCCTCCAATTTACAGAAGTCTCAGTCTGGCACTGCATGAGACCATGGTCAGACATGTCAGCAAGGGAATGGGAAAGAAGAATGAGGAGAAGGGGAGGGGAGCTGGAGGAAGGGAGACAGAAGGATAAGGGAAAGAGAGAGACGGAGATGGAGGTTGATAACTGCATTTTTCTCAACCATTTTATGACAGAAGTAACACTGCAGCCAAATGACATCATTTCATCACGCTGTCAGCAAGGGGGGTGGGGGGCAGCTTCGTAACTGGGACCACTTTAAATAAAGCTAAGAAAGCGAAGAGAAGATTTAATGGAGGATTTTGAATTTATGCATTGTTCCACTAGTGGATTATTGAGATATCGAGAATGCTGCCCTTCCTATTATTTAGTTAGTTCAACGCATTGGATCAATCCTTTAGTCTGGAAAAGGTGATGCAAGTTTCCAAAGATAAAACAGATTAAACGTCATCCAGGTGGAAAGAGTTTGAAAGGTTCAGGAAAGGTGATGTTGAGACTGTTCAAGGCATTGGTGAAGCCAAGTTTGGAATATTGTGTCCCCAAATTATAGGAAGGATATCAATAAGATCGAGAGAAGATTTACTAAAATGTTGCCTGGATTGCAGAATCTAGAATACAAAGAAAGATTGAGTAGACTGGGTCTTTATTCATTGGAGTGTGGAGGACAAAACTTTTGAGGTAACATCAGAGAGTGATGGCGGAGTGGAATGACCTTCCGGAAGAGGTAGTTGCAGCAGGGTCAATTTTGTCATTTAAGAGAAGGTTGGATGAGTACATGGATGTGAGGAGATTGGAGGGTTATGGGCAGGGAGCAGGTAAACGGGATTAGTGGAGTTCACTTAAATCAGTGCGGACTAAAGGGGCTGAGATGGCCTGTTTCCGTACTGTAATTGTTATATGGTTATATGTTATAAAGCCAGGGGAGATGGCTACAGATCTTGGGCCACATGAGGGAAGTCTGGGGCTCAGCATCCTTCAACACAGCTCCTGCCATCATAAAGCTTGCATATCATCAACAAGATATATGATGATTCCTCTCTGCTTCCCTGGAGGAATGCAACTCCAACACCATTCAAGATGCTCAGCTCAATCCATTTTGTTTTTTTTTTAAATTAAATGTAAACATACAGCACGGTAACAGGCCTTTTCGGACCATGCTGCCCAATTTACACCCCATTAACATGCACCCCAGGCACATTTTGAACAGTTGGAGGAAACCAGATCCCCAAGAGAAAACCCAAGCAGACATGGGGAGAATGTACAGACTGCGCAGGATTCAAACCCTGGTCCTGTCCTGATCATGGCGCTGTAACGGCGTGGTGCTAAGCATTACACCAACCGTGCCACCCTAACTCATCTGTCTGAACTCATCTACAGCTCCAAACATTCCTACAACTACCTGTGCACAGTGGCTGCAGTGTACACTACCAATAAAATGCACTGTAGTTACAGGCACAAGTTATTCCCGCAGCACTTTCCAAACCCATAACCTCTTCTTCTGTCCTACTTAAAAGGACAAGGACTGCAGGCACACAACCTCAAAATAAAATCTCCTCTCCACACCACACACCATCCTAACAGAGAAACACAGTCATAAAAAAAGGAGAAAAGAAAAAAATAAAGAGAAAAAAAAATTAAAAAAGAAAAAATTTCAATATATTGGTGAGACCAAAATTGGAGCATTGTCTGCAGTTTTGGTCACCTAACTCTAGGAAAGATATCAATAAGATTGAAAGAGTGCAGAGAAGATTTACTGAGATGTTGCTGGGAACTGAATTATAGGGAAAGACTTTATCCACTAAGGGTAGGTGAGATACAAACCAGAGGACATGGGTTAAGGGAGAAAGGGGAAAAGTTTGGGGAACATGAGGGGGAAACTTCTTCACACAGAGAATGGTGGGAGTGTGGAATGAGCTGCTGGCTGAATGCGGGCTCAATTTTAACATTTGAGAAGAATTTGGACAGGTGCATGGATGGAGAAGGTATGGACTGGTTGCAGAACAATGGGACTAGGCAGAATAATAATTCAGTGCAGACTATAAGGGCTGAAAGGTCTGTTTTCTGTGCTGTAATGTTCCATGGTTCTAAAGTCAAAAGGCATGAAAAAGGCCCTTCAGCCCAACTCACCCATGCCGACCAAGTTTGAAAGCCATTGATCTAGTTTCTAATATTTACAGATTAGGCCAGTATTTCCCTATCTTTTATGACAGCGGTTCTCAACTTTTTTCTTTCCACTCACATACCACTTTAAGTCATCCCTATGCCATCGGTGCTCTGTGATTAGTAAGGGAGTGATTAAGGTGGTAAGTGAGTGGTTTTGAGAATCACTGCTCTCGACCCAATAGTTACTGAAATATTTTGCTTGAGAAAAATTGTCATTGGCCCATTTCCTTTGGAGTTATGAAAGCGTGCACATAACGAGTCAATCAGGTATGATTAAAACAGTGGTCTTCAAACTTTTTCTTTCCACTCACATACCATCTTAAACAATCCCTTGCTAATCACAGAGCACCTGTGAAATAGGGAATGCTTAAAGTTGTATGTAAGTGAAAAGAGAAATGGTTGAGAACCATTGGTTTATGATATATTCTTGGGAAACCAATCTCCTGCTGGTTTTTTACCCTAAATAAGCACAGAAAATTATTTTTTGGTTATGAACATCACAAATAACAGCTGCTTAACTAGCGAGGGCCATGAATCCAAATGATCAAGAAGATCATTAAAAGAATCCCTGATATTTGCACCAAATTTTGTTGGTCATCTAATTCCTTGGAAACTTCGGTAGATAATAAAAGTCTACGCATAATCACGGTTTCCATAGCACCATACAACACTACAGCACAGAAAACAGGCCCTTCATCCCTTTTCATCTGGTTGAACTACCTCATCCCACTGGCCTACATCCAGTCCATGACGCTTCATACCCCTCCCATCCATGTACCTGTCCGAATTGTTCTTAAATGTTAAAATTGAGCCCACATTCACCACTTCAGCTGGCCGTTGCCACTGAGTTCCTTCAGCTCCTCCTTCTTTGCTCAAGATTCCAGCCCCTGCAGTTGATCCCTTTCTCATGAAATGTGTTTTAAGCATCAAAGCCATTCTGCTGCTTCCTCTTGCAGCTGGTTCCATATACCCACCGTCGCTGTGTAGAGGTAATTACCCCTTTAAATATTTCCCCTCTCATCTTAAACCAATGCCCTCCAATTTTAGTCTTTTCTACCCTGCAAGAGTATTGCGTCAATGTTGATGGTTAGGCTGACGTGGTTGGCGTAGCGGTTAGCGCAACACGGTCAGAGAGCCAGCGATCTGGACTGGGGTTCGGGTCCTGCAATGTCTATAAGGAGTTTGTACCTTCTCCCCGTGCCTGCGTGGGTTCCCTCTGGTTTTCTTCCCGCCATTCAAGTGTACCAAGGCTGGAGGTCAATTGGGTGTAATTGGGCAGGTGGGCCGCAAGGGCCTGTTACCTGCTGTATGTCTAAATTTATTTAAGTTGAAGACCATAAGTCAAAAGAGCCGATATAGGCTATTCAGTCCATCGAGTGTGTCTCACCATTTAATCACATACTGATCCATTTTCCCACTCAGCCCCACTGCCTGGCCTTCTCCCTATATAACCATTGACCTCTTGGCTAATCAAGAACCTATTGATTTCTGCCTTCGGCAACTGCCCATGGCCATGAATTTACAGATTTACCACGCTCAGTGCTAAGTGGAGGCTGTTCAAACCCTGAAGTTGTGCTCTCTTGTCTTAGACTTGCCCACCATGGGAAATAGCACTTTTTGCAGCCAAAAGTTTTTCTAACATCCATTTCATTATGTATATTGGTAAGATGAGGAGAGGAAACTGTTAAGATGGATGGAAAGAGTGGAAAGTATTAGCGTAGACGTGAATGAGAACAAATGGCAGATATTTATACATGGCTGCCATTACCCGAAGGAGCAGCTGTGGTGTAGGGTAGGCTTGTGCTATTGCCATTGCTACCGGTTGGGTGATCCTGTTGAGCTGTTGAAGCTGCTTTTTCCACAGTTTCAGGAGTCCCTTTCCATCCTTATCCACTTTCACACCAGTGGACCACGTTCCATCAGGGCAAAAGGAGAAGGTCATTTTCTCAGTCTGCTTTCTAAACAAAATTATTTTCATAAGAGTGTCTGATCAAAATAAGTTTTTTTTTGAAAACACATTCCTTTAACCACTTGCTTTTGACATTTACAGGTCAGTTTCAAATGCAGTGCACCGTGATAAATCCAAAACTATATTTATATTAAAAATCTTTTCTGCAGGATTGAAGCCATATGGACAATGTACTGTGGCCACTGAAGCCAACGGTCAATCTGCTGAACACAGACAAGGTGAAACTCCAGCAGTGCTGATTAAATGATACGTCATGTCTTGTTGGAAAGCTGAACTGGTAGGGTCATTGCAGTAATGTTTTTGGCAGGAGTCCATCAACTAAAGAATGTTCTGGAAGTAAACCAAGATGCATCTAAGAACATGAACAAAGCAGGGGTTTTGAGTGTAGGAATCCTGCGCGCACATTTCCTCCCTCGGAGTAATTCCACCAGACAAAAGATTCATCTGAAAGGGCGTGATGTTGTTGTAGCAAAGACAGGGAAGGAAAAGCATGAGCATCAGCTCACTAGCAGTGACTTGATGCTCCATTCGTAGCTACTCAGTCAACCGGTGGCTTCAAAGAGAAACCATTTTGGGGAATCTTCATAAGCAAAAATGTATTGCAGCAGACAGGTTTCACTTTTTACCCAAAAGGGGGGAGGAAAAATTGTTCCAAATGGTGGGGGGGTTTTAAAAAAAAACCTTTACACCTCTGATGCATGGGTACTCACTGTAGTTTAACTTACTTGAAAGGGGATCGAGCAATTGCCTTTGTGAGAGTTGCAATGTGATCAGCAAATTGTTGCCAGTTCTCCAGGAACCAAACTGTCGTGTGTGTTTGCAGCTGTAAAGCTACCTGTACCTGAACACAAAATGGGGGAAAAAAGTGAGCTGCCATTTCTCATTTCTATCCATTAAAGTGATAAAACCCAGAGAAATTATACATGCTTTACAAAGGTTAAATGTTTTATTTATTTTCAGTGGCAAAGCCTCGAGAAAAACAAATCCATTCTTTACTCCAAAAAATTATAAAATCATAGAATTGTTAAGGCACAGAATGGAGGCTATTCAGCCCATTTTTAGCAGACCAATCTCTTCCGTCCCATCCCCCATCCAAATCCATTTTGAAGCCACTGATTGATTCTGTTTCCACCACAGTGAATTCCAGAAAATAACTACCCTCTGCATAGAAACATTTTTCCTCATTCTCCCACTTGCACCCTTAACCAAAAAATGTTGGCATTATTCTTCAAAGGTGATTGTCAACCAAGTTCAGTACTCTCAGAAACCAAGTAACGTAGAAAAGCAACACAGACCTCATCCAAATCTGCACAGGTCAGCCCAAGCTCCTTGCTAACCCAAGACTCTGAATCTTCATCTCTGGTGTCTTCTGAATTCTGCTGCCTTTTCACAGGACTGTAAAGCCCCTTTTCCCTAAATAATTCAAGTAAACAGATAAAATTCTATGTAAAGTGTGTTAGGTCTGCTTTGTTCAAGAATGAGTGAGTCAGACACCAGACTGAGTCGAAATCAAGGTTCTTTATTACCGGATTGTAACACTTACAACCAACAGTGTTAGTTGGAGAAGGCGCATTCTCCCGATATCAGCAAGTGGTGTTTTTTTATACCCCAGGACACGCACTTAGTAAATTATCATACCATGACATTGTCCAATGAATAAACTGTTGCTACCCTTCTCTGTTAGTCTGCTGCACATCATTCTTGTTAGTGCCAAGCTTATCTTGAGTGTACAAGGTCACATCTGCATTCTGTTACTCCTTAGTACTGGGTGACTCCTTCTCCGGTCCCATCTCATGATGTTTTTACCTTACAAGTGCCAAAACAATGACTATTTGCAGACTCGTGTGAATAGATATCAATTGTGGTTTCAGTGACAGGGTGATACTTTCGTGGTAAACCACTGTAGCTGCCCGGACATGGCCCTTGGCTGACTGAACCTGTGACTCCTCCCACAGACTCCTGAATAAAGGTGACCGTCCCACAGCCCCCTTCCCAGTTCAGGACAGTCGACTAGCATGGACATACCTCCATTCTATTGCTAATAAAAGCCTATCAGTTTTACATAACTTCTAGTCTTTTGGAGTTATTGATGGTGCATCAACTTTCAAAACAAAATCAGCCTGTAAAACATGGTTAAAAATGGAATTTCCAAGGATAAGGATTGGCTGAGAAGTTTTCTGTACTAATTCAGAAGGAATACACCTGCATTTCTGCCTTTGGACTCTCATCCTGAGCTGAACCAAAAAGTTTTTTTTTTATAAATCTCTTCTTCCAATTATTGCCATGATAGGAAGAAAAGCCCAAAACCTCCGATGTGTCAACACAGATAAATGAGTTACAGGAATGTTCTTAGCTATTTGAGAGAAATACAGACTTCAAACTTTCGCTCAACAATTATGAGCAGAGCTGTTCTGTGGGAAAAGGAAGAGATCTCTGGTACATGCCAGCAATAGACCGATGAGCTCACGCTTACCTTGTGTAGGTGTCCAAGCCAATAACAGCCAATGTGGCTGTTCTGTGAAACTGCTTGCCCAGAACTCTCATTATAAAACTGTCAAATGTTTCACAAACATTTTCTATGAAAATGCCTTTCATTTTCTGTCAAGCAAAAAAAAATTAAACCGATGCCATTGAATGGCTAACAAAAAGAGTCAAAGAATCAATGAGTCATACAGCACACAGAAGCAGGGCCATCAGCCCGCCACATCCATGTTGATCAGCTACACTAATCCCATTTATCAACATGCAGTTCATTTGTTTCTGCAATTTGCAGAATCTGCAATTGCCTCTGCAATTTGCATGCACGTCTATATATTTCTTATACATCTGAGAATGTATACATTATACATTAACACCATGAGTTGAATTTCAATCTTTGTCTCTCCTTTGCCTCTCTCCTTACTCCCTCTCTCCTTTCCCTCCCTCTCTCTTTCCCTCTTTCTCTCCTTTCCCTCTCTCTCTCCCTCCTTTCCCTCCCTCTCTCCCTCCTTTCCCTCCCTCTCTCCTTTCCCTCCCTCTCTTCTTTCCTCGCTCTCTATTTCCCGTTTTCTTTTCCCTTTCTCTCTCTCTCCTATCTCTCCCTCTCTCCTTCCCCTCTCTCGTCCCTCCCTCTCTCTTGTCCCTCCCTCTCTCTCTCTCTCTCTCCTTTGCCTCTCTCTCCTTTCCCTCTCTCCTGTCCTTTCCCCCTTCTCTCCACTCTTCCCTTTCCTTCCCTCTCTTTCCTCCCCTTTCTCTCACCCCCTCTCTTCCCTTCCTTTCTCTCCTCTCTCTCCCCTCTCCCATTCTCTTCCCTTTCTCTATGTTCTCTTTCCTTTCTCTCTCTCTCCGCCTGCACTAAGCAAAATGTCATGCCGTTTACACACTTGAATTTGATTATTACCTGCTTATGTGACCACACCATGTTAAGGAAGTAATTTGGTGAAAGCAACACCAAAATTTGATTTTCTTCCTTCGACTTGTACAAATGTTGCGTCTGAAAACATAAACCAACACCACCAATAAACAGCAATCCAAATTCAGTGAGAAGAAACATCAAATGGCTAATTATTTCAAACCTTGGAGAAGTACAGTTGAGAGGGATGACTTTTATTTTGTATGAAGGTCGATGACACAGTCATCAAAACGTAGGGTTGTTTCGAATGTGATTTCTAGTTTGCAATGTTGCTGCTCTCACAGGCACAGAAAAAGATTTTTAAAAACACACCAAAATGCTGGAGGAACTCAGCCGGTCTTTCAGCGTCCATAAAAAGCAAAGATATATTGCTGACGTTTCAGGCCTGAGCCCCTCCTGAAGGAACAAGCAGAATGAGTCAAAAGCAGAAAAAGCCCTGTCTCTCAGAATGACGTCCAGTTTAAGACTGGTCATGTTGGAATACTGTTCTGAGATCTATAGTGCACGGTTCACGGATTCAGAAAATGTTCCGCACGTTCACACCATTGTCTCTGTGCTTATGGTGATACTTGCCTGGGTTCTCCTGATGGGCATGAAATGTTTTCCTAGCTTGGCCTGGAGTTATCTGATTGTCTTGTTCATAATAGAAAGTCTTCTTCAATGTGGTGAGTGAGCAGACAATTTGATAACTACCAATGTACCTTTGAACCAATATCACTAATAAGCAGATGGCACTAAACAATTTTTTTCAAAAGGTTTGCTTCCTGAAAATAAATTGGGGATTATGATAGAGAACTTCAAGCTAAACTCAAAGATAATTTCAGATTTGCTGTATCATGTAAGAAGTTGGAGAAACATTATATGAACTTTTCATTAAATTTAGCACGTTTAACCCCATTATGATGCTGTCATTTCGTCAGTTCAACGGACCTAAAAAATGTTTTGCTGCTGATTTTCGTTTGTACTCAGCATCTGATGCCTCTCATGTCAGTGTCCAACAACAGTCGGCAAGCATTTATGTCCTGATAATGCTTTTCATGGTTGGAATGTCCTGGTGAAAAACTCTGTATGTATGCATTGTATGAGCTGGCCATCTGTGACTCCTCCCTCCCAGAAATCCCAATAAAGGCTGTTATGCCCAAACTCCTCCCTCAGTCTCTGCCTTGGAACCGGGCCAGCAACATGTGAGATGTGCTGATGTCTTAAGGTGATTAAAGCCTATTAATCTGTCTAATGTGATTGAACAATAGTGCAGCAAACCTTTCACCATATTCGTCACTGACTGTACCAAGATCAGCAGGGAAGGAATCCAAGTGTGAATACAGAAAATTAATTTTCAAAGATGTGTTGCATTTCAGGGATTTGTATGCTTGAAATAAATAAAAGACAGGAAATCACAAAACTAGGTTATATCTTTTTAAAAAGCGATACAAGTTAGGACAATTTTAAGGTGATTTTCATGATCAGCAACCCAAAATTGATAAAGTCCACCCAAAAGTGTTCAGGAAGCAAACTCCTTGTTGTCCAGTGTGATTGCGGTTGGTGAGACTTGGTGTGAAAGCTGGCTGCAATATTAGTGGTGTCTGTGTTTCAAAATTCATGCCAATGGCTTTAGTTGCTTGGAAAAGGTGTGAAAAATACTTCCTTTAGCAGTGTTTCTCAACCTTTATTTCCCCACTCATCCTAAGTAATCCCTTACTAACCATACAACTCCTATGGCATCCTAAACCATAGGTTCTCTGTGGTTGGTCAGGGATTAATTAAGGTGGTATGTGAGTAGGAAAAAAAAGGTTGAGAACCACTGTCCCACAGTCAAGTCCAAGCTGTGTGAGTCTGCCTGCCAAAGGGGCTGTGTAATGTTGAGATGGAGCTGTGATCTTTGTGCATCCCTGACCAAACGAAAATCTGAAGGAACTGCCTTGTGTTCCAAAGCTAGATCTTCTTACCTCATCAGACAACTCATCCAAGATGACTTGAGATAATTCCCTTCTCCATGTAATGGTGGAAGGTACTGACTGAGGTTCGATGCTGTATTCTGATTCCAGCGAGTTCAAAACATCCAGCAGCACGTAGCCACCAGTCTCCCGGAGAATGGCTAAGCAGGGAACAAGACAAAATCAGTCCGAGTGCAGAACGTACCCACTCAGAACTGAAGGCATCTGCAAGAGGCGGCATCGGAAGGAAGCAATCATGGACCCCCTCCGACCCCCCCCCCTCCCAGACCATGCCCTCTTCACACTGTTGCCATCGGGGAGGGGGTCCAGGAGCCTGAAGACGAGCACTCAGCGAAGCAAGGGCAGCTTCTTCCCGTCTGCCATCAGATTCCTGAATGATCAATGAACCACAGACTCTGCCTTACTTTGATTTTTCTCTGGTTTAATTTGTAATGTGGTTTATCTACATGTTTGCAGTGTGATGCTGCCACACAAAAGCAAAGAATATCATGAGATGTTCATGGCAATAAATTCTGGTTCTGAAAATAATGGCACTTGGGCTCTCTCACCAAGATCCCATACAGACGCTGTGCGTGAAGACACAACGCTGGAGAAACCCAGCAGGTCCAACCGTGTCCTCTATGTAGCAAAGACAAAGATACATAAGCAACGTATCCCGCCTGAGCTCTTCATCAAGACATAATTGTAGCAAAGATAGATACAAAAGCAACGTTTCCCGCCTGAGCTCTTCATCAAGACATAATTGTAGCAAAGATAAAGATACAAACGCAACGTTTCCCGCCTGAGCTCTTCATCAAGACATAATTGTAGCAAAGATAAAGATACAAAAGCAACGTTTCCCGCCTGAGCTCTTCATCAAGACATAATTGTAGCAAAGATAAAGATACATAAGCAACGTTTCGGGCTTGGACCCTTAAGGGCTCATGCCCGAAACGTCAGTTGGGGATCTATGTCTTTGCTGTATAAAGAACGCCGTTTGTCCTGCATTGTGTTTTTAATTTAACACAAAGATAGTTCTAACTTTTTGTTTTGTTTTCTGCGTTATTTGATTGCTTGCAAAAGCAAATGTATCTCCAGAACCCACGGGAATGAGATTCTCCCCGCACACTTACACAAAGTAACCTTGCACTCTGCAACTTACAAAAACAAAGAACACCGCCAGCCGCTGAGAATGTGAAACACAGCAAACCCTTCAGTCGGAACTTCTCTACAGTCCACTGGTTCTCAATCATTTTTTCCCCGACCCGTATACTACTTTAAGTAATCCTTTGCCAACCACAGAGCACCTATGGTATAGGATGTCAAAGGTGCTGTGTGGTTAGTAAGGGATTCCTTAAAGTGGTGTGTGAATGGAGGGGGGGGGGGGTGATTGCTCCAGACCAATGCTGCTTCCCCCCCACCCCGTCTTTGTTGGAGTGGTGGTCTTACGGGCAGAAAGGATGGCCAGGGCTCACCTGGGTCGACGCACACTCTCATGGACTTCAAGCACTGGTCCGGCCGAATGTACTTGAGGGCAATGTCTGTGGCCTGTCGCTCGTCCCTCTCCTGCATCTCCACCTCTCTGGCAGCCTTCCTCTCGCGTTGGAGAATGTCGCAGCCCCACTTGGCCAAGTGGTCGTGCTCGGGGCTGCAGGCTTCCCTGTGCCTGGGGCCGGGCGCCGCCGCTTGCGCTGCGCTGCCTGCTGCGGTGGTCGAGGTCCCTTCCCCTGCGCTCCCTTCGCGATGCGCCCGGTGGTGGTTGCCCATCGGCGGGGCTGTCACCGGCCTGCTGTCCACCTCGGAGCGGAATCGCTCCAGTTCCGCCAGGGGCCCCTTCGCGACCAAAGGCGCCCAGTAGAAGAGTCCCGGAGACGGGTACATATCCTCCCTCTCCAGCCCCCGGGGCAGCCGGCGAGGCTGAATTCGAGCAGCCGAGGTGGGCGGGGGGATTGGGGAGAGATCAAGGGGCTCCCAGGCGCCGAGAGCAGGGGTTCACAACAATAAACATTCAAGGGGAGGAGGGGGGGTTGCAAACTCAATGCCAGCCTCGACACGAAGCTCTTGCAGCGGGTCTCCGATCCGGCCCCATCGCCCACCCAGAACCCCCACGCCGGAGACAAAGAACCGCAGCTCAAGGCAGATCCCCGGCTAAAGCCACCGACCGAGGAAGAGTCCAGCTCCGTCTGCAACCCGTCCAGGTCACCGAGCACTGCCCCCGCCACTCAGACTGAACCCCTCCAATCCCATCCCCTCCAGGTCCCCACGCTGCCGATCCAACGGGAGGGAATCTGACCGTAAACTCTCCGACGACGTCCAGCGCAGATTTTGGACCCGTTCCCATTCCTCGCTCGCTCCCCTTCATTTAGACTTCGTGGATCCCTGATCTTACACGTTATAATTCTGGTCAGAATCCGAATTTATCATCACGAAATCCATTGTTTATGCGGCAAACATTTATGTGAACCACATTACAAATGAAACAAAAATACTGTAGTGCAAGAAAAAGTCGAAGTAAGGCGGTGTCTGTGGTTCACTGTTCATTCAGAAATCTCCTGGCAGTGGGGAAGAAGCTGACCTTGTGTTGCTTCACTCTCCTGTACCCTTTTGTCCCAAGGGTGGCAGAGTGAAGTGGGGGTCTCTGAGGATAGAGGCTGCTTTCTGAAGACACTGCCTCATGGAGGTGTCCTTGATAGAATCAAGTCTGGTGCTCATGAGGCATTGACACCTCAGTACCAGGTGGTGATGCAACCAGCCAGAACCCTCTCCAATGTACACCTGTCGAAGTTTATGAGGTCTTCAAATCTCCTCGCAAAGTATAGCCTTCTCCATGATTCCATTACCGTGGTGATTGATTGCTTTATTTGTGAAAATGTTAGATTTTAGGCCAAGGCGTGGGATTGAGGATGATTTAAGACTAAATAATAGTGAAATAAATTAAGATTAGTAAAGTTTTATGTACTGACATGTTCAATAAGGCATGCAACACTATTTGGTTTTAACTTACAGTTTCAGTGGAGCACTTGCTGCTGTGAAGTGTAGTCAAAGAGACGGACACTGGATGAGCACCCTCGAGAGAAAGGAACAGGGGTCTGATGGTCAGCATGAACATGGCGGGCCAAAGGGCCTGCTCCTCTGGTGTGATGTGCCAACAGGCTGGATATCGTGAAGCGAGAGCCTGCTGTGCCCGAATGCCTCAGAGGTTAGAAGCTTGTAGAAAAGGAAGATGCTGGAAGTTCCCAGCAATTCAGGGAGCATCTGTGGAGAGAGAGAGCAAGAGAGAGAGTCAGAACAGAGAGGGGTGAGCTTTTAGAAGCAAAGGGGTAGATACAAAGAAAAGCAAAAGGGAAGTCTGCCACTGGTCTGAGAGAAATATTAAATTGATACACCCCACTTGTTTTCACCTCTCCTTTTCCTTTAAATTGTGGAATGCTAGGCATTTGTTGGGTGTGCTGGGTTCCAGAACTCCTGGACCTGGGTTGGCTCCACTGTCAGGCTTCCAGGAAGCCCAGAGATAGAACTGAATGTTGCTGAGAACCTTCTGCAACCCCGCCAGGATATCTGTTCCCTGAACCAGAGCTAATTGGCAAGCCCACTGACTTCAGTGCAGATTGTATGTCTGTCGGGAAGAAAAGTGAAGGCAAAGCTTTGTTCCTTTTTAAATAATCACCTGTATTATTTAAAGTTTTTAATTGTTTAAACCTGCATATGTGTTTTTTTGCATTAAAATTATTTAATATGTTTGAATTCTTAATTTTTTAATATATTTCTGATTGGCAGTCAGCACCCATGGTTAAACTAGGAATTGGAGAGCATTCAGCACCTTGAGTGGCTCAACCAGGTGAAAAGATCATGGTGGATCTGATCTTAACCTCATCTCTGCATTCACTCTGCCTGCTCCACCCTTTTGCCCACTTGCTCATCAAGAATCTGTTGTCTCTGCCTTAAAAGCAGTGCTTCTATTGCTTTCCAAAGGCGCAAAATCCTCTGAGAGGAAAACAGTTGCTTCATTTTGTGTCATGTGGGTCAGATTGTAAATGTGAAACTGGAGAGGCTACAAACCCCCAAAATTAATCTGCGCCAAAGTGCCATGACTATGTGTGCTCAGTCCTATGGCTGTAATACTCAGGGAACTCCTGCCATCTCCCACAGGAATGTGCAAAGCATTGCATCAGGGATTAGGGTGGGGCTCTTGGGACAGCGGATCAGGGGAACATTGGGGGGGTTGCAGGGAAGATGTGGTGGTGATGAATGATGATCATTGGGAGATGCAGCTGGATTAGTTGAGGTCTGAAAATATGAAATGGGACCCAATAAGTTCAGGAAAAGTGTCTGGTTAGAATGTGGAGTATAGAATAGCTGTGGCCCATGGCCCTAAAGATGAGGTAGTAACATTCGGGGTTACACAAGGATCCATACATTAGGTCTCAGATCTTCCACCCTCTCTGTTGAACAGTCTGCAGGTCCCACATTGCCCTCATCAGGATCGAACACAGGAATAGAATGGACACAAGTCCTCCAGACTGCAAACTCAATTTATCCAAGTCATCAGAAATTTCAGCTGACTTAATTTATTCAGCAATGAAATGACAACATTGAATATGTATCATTTGTCTGTATGTGTGTTATGTCTGGTTGAGGACCACAGGTTGTTCATATATTTGAATATGGATGGGCAGGTGATAGAGAAGGGAAATGCTCTGGAAGAAGATGAAGGGCAATTGGCAGGAAAAGTAAATAATGTTGTTATTAAAGATGAGGGAAAACAGGGAATAAAAATTGGGAAATCTCTGAAATTCATATATTTTAATGCCAGGAGTATTGTAAAAAAGGTGGATGAGCTGAAGGTGTGGATTGATACTTGGAAGTATGATGTGGTAGCGATTAGTGAGACATGGTTGCAGGAGGGATGTGATTGGCAACTGAATATCCCTGGGTTTCGTTGTTTTAGGTGTGATAGAGTCGGAGGGGCAAGAGGAGGTGGGGTTGCATTGCTTGTCAGGGAAAATATTACAGCGGTGCCTAGGAAGGATAGATTAGAGGGCACATCCACGGAGGCTATTTGAGTGGAACTGAGGAGTAGGAAAGGAGAGGTTACACTTGTAGGGGTGTATTATAGACCACCCGGAGGGGACCGAGACCTAGAGGAGCAAATCTGTAGGGAGATAGTAGATATTTGTGATAAGCACAGGGTTGTAATTATGGGAGATTTTAATTTTCCACATATAGATTGGGAAACACATTCTGTGAAAGGACTGGATGGGTTAGAGTTTGTGAAATGTGTGCAAGATAGTTTTTTACAACAATATGTAGAGGTGCCGACCAGAGAAGGAGCAGTGTTAGATCTACTGTTGGCAAATGGGATGGGTCAAGTGACGGAGGTTAGTGTTGGCGAGCACTTCGGGTCCAGTGATCATAATGCCATCAGCTTCAATGTCATTATGGAAAGAGAGAAATCAGGGCCAAGGATTGAGGATTTTGATTGGGGAAAAGCTAGATTTGAGGAGATGCGAAAGGACTTGCAGGGTGTGCATTGGGACAATTTGTTTTATGGGCAGGATGTAGTAGAGAGATGGAAGTCTTTTAAAGATCAGATTTTGAGAGTGCAAAAGCTTTATGTTCCTGTTAGGTTAAAAGGAGGGGCAAAAGGTTTGGTAGAGCCGTGGTTTTCAAGGAATATTGGAAACTTGGTTCGAAGAAAAAGGGAGGCGTACATTAGATATAAGAAGCATGGAGTTAAGGAGATGTTTGAAAGATACATTGAATGTAAGAGGAATCTTAAGAGAGGAATTAGGAAAGCTAAAAGAAGGTACGAGAAAACTATGGCAAGCAGGGTGAAAACTAATCCAAAAGAGTTCTACAAATATGTTAATGGTAAGAGGAAAGCTAGAGACAAAATTGGTCCCTTAGAAAATCAGAGCGGAAAACTGTGTGTGGAGCCTAGAGAAATGGGGGAGATATTGAACAGTTTCTTTTCTTCGGTATTCACTAAGGAGAAGGATATTGGGAGATGTGAGATAAAAAAAAGCAAATTGGGTAAATATGGGGAATATAGAGATTACAAAAGGTGTAGTTTTAAGGCTTTTGAAGAATATAAAGGTGGATAAGTCTCCGGGACCAGACGGGATCTTCCCCAGGACATTGAGAGAAGTGAAGAAGGAAATAGCAGAGGCTCTGGCGGTAATTTTCCAAATGTCATTAGATATGGGGATAGTGCCGGAGGATTGGCGCATTGCGCATGTGGTTCCGTTATTTAAAAAGGGTTCAAGGAGGAAGCCTGGCAACTATCGGCCTGTAAGTTTGACGTCTGTGGTAGGTAAGTTAATGGAGAAAATTCTTAGAGATAGTACTTATAAACATCTGGATAGACAGGGTCTGATCAGGAGCACTCAACATGGATTTGTGGGAGGAAGGTCATGTTTGACCAATCTGATTTAATTTTTTGAAGAGGTGACTAGGAATGTGGATGAGGGTAGCGCAGTGGATGTTGTCTATATGGACTTCAGTAAGGCCTTCGATAAGGTACCACATGGAAGGTTAGTTAGGAAGGTGCAGTCTTTAGGTATAAATTTTAAGATAGTCAAATGGATTGAACATTGGCTGAAAGGGAGAGGCCAGAGAGTGGTAGTGGATAATTGTCTGTCAGGTTGGAGGCTGGTGACCAGTGGTGTGCCTCAAGGATCTGTATTGGGCCCATTGTTGTTCGTTATATACATTAATGATCTAGATGATGGGGTGGTGAATTGGATTAGTAAATATGCAGACGATACTAAGATAGGTGGAATAGTGGATAATGAAGAAGGTTTTCAAGGATTGCAGAGGGATTTGGGCTGCTTAGAAAAGTGGGCTGAAAAATGGCAGATGGAATTTAATGCTGATAAGTGTGAGGTGCTTCATTTTGGTAAGAAGAATCAGAATAGGACATACGTGGTAAATGGGAGAGCATTGAGGAATACAGAAGAGCAGAAAGATTTAGGAGTGACAGTACATCGTTCCCTGAAGGTAGAAACTCACGTGAATAGGGTGGTGAAGAAGGCTTTTAGTATGCTGGCCTTTATCAATCATTGCATGGAATAAAGGAGTTGGGATGTGATGTTGAGATTGTATAAGACGTTGGTGCGGCCTAATTTGGAGTTCTGTGTGCAGTTCTGGTCGCCTAATTATAGGAAGGATATAAACAGAGTGGAGAGAGTGCAGAGAAGGTTTACCAGAATGTTACCTGGGTTTAAGCATCTAGAGTATAGGGAGAGATTGGACAGATTAGGTCTTTATTCTTTGGAGCGTAGAAGGTTGAGAGGGGATTTGATAGAAGTATTTAAGATTATGAAAGGGATAGACAGAGTGGATGTGGATAGACTATTTCCGTTAAGAGGAGGAAAGATTAAAACAAGAGGACATGAGTTAAGAATTAAGGGGCAGAGGTTTAGAGGTAACATGAGGGGGAACTTCTTTACTCAGAGAGTGGTAGCCGTGTGGAATGATCTTCCGGGAGAAATAGTGGCGGCGGAGTCAATTGTATTATTTAAGAAAAGGTTGGACAGGTATATGGATGAGAAGAAGATGGAGGGTTATGGGCATTGTGCAGGGAGGTGGGACTAGAAAGGGGTGTTTGGTTCGGTGCAGACTAGAAGGGCCTAATGGCCTGTTTCCGTGCTGTAATTGTTATGTTATGTTATATACAATCAGACGATAATAAACTTGAGTAATAAAGAGGGTGATTTTATATATAAAATGGCATTACTTTTAAGCATGGCCCCAAAATAACAAATGGGACTAGCTTGGATGGATAATTGCTCAGCATGGACAAGTTGAGCTGAAAGGTCCTGGATGTAAACCTCTACAACCTTTTGTCTCCAGAGTGTGCACTGGCCATCGCATTAGATTGCTCATCCACCAGTGCTGCATTCCACTCAGGATAACGGCTATGAGATTAATACAAAGGTTCCATCCACAATATAAATCTTTGTATACGTTTGATTAACATAATCTGTTGTGACCACCCTTACTTTGGTAATAATACCTTTAAATGAATTGAGGATTTTACACAGTCAATGTAAAATAGTGGACAAAAAGAAAATTAACTATTAAATCATTTGTTTCATCTTGGTGGTTTAGGCTTCAGTCCAGTGGAGTGAAACCTAAAGGAAAACAGATGTCGCAGCCTTTTGGTTTCAAAGTGGCATTCATTTAGATTCTTTCTTTGGCTTGGCTTCGCAGAAGAAGATTTATGGAAGGGTAATGTCCACGTCAGCTGCAGGCTCGTTTGAGGCTGACAAGTCTGATGCGGGACAGGCAGACACGGTTGCAGCGGTTGCAAGGGAAAATTGGTTGGTTGGGGTTGGGTGTTGGGTTTTTCCTCCTTTGTCTTTTGTCAGTGAGGTGGCTTGTGGAACACATCACATGCCACCATGACCACATCATGTACTTTGTTAAATTTGAATTGAATATCGAAAGAAATGAACAATGATTATTCATACCATTAGAGCAGAATGCTGGACAATATTTTAAATATTAAACAGTTCTGTAATTGTCATGCTTTGCTGACTTTGATCTTGCTGACATTAACTTCATACCATGTTCTGCATTATAATTATTTTTGCTCCATTGACCATAACTGTTTGAGAAATAAATACACCAAGCCTATTCACTTGGCAGATGTTAGGAGTGCATAACTTTGCTTGTCAATTCTAATGTACTAAATAAAATAATGTATATATGTATCAAGTAAGTCAAGATTTGGAAAGTATGATTTTTCACATGGTGGTTGTGTTGGCACATTTACACATACTGTAATTTTTTAAAAATTATTTCAACGCAACAGTTGGGCAGCTGATGGCACAAGAAAAAAGCCCAAATTCCCTCTGTATGAAGATTTTGCTTTCTCCGATCTGAAGTGGGAACAGCTTTCGTGAGGAAATATCAATGAATCTACCAGGGCTTTGCCAGTAACTAATATGATGGAAAAAAGTTCAAGTTGGCGAGGGACCTTTTTGTTTCAATCGAGCTGGCATTTTAATGACATATAAAACAAACTTGATTATCAGAATTCTGTGGGCTCAAGTCTATTTCACTGTCCAGATCTGCAAATGAACGACTAGTTACCTCCACACTGCTATTTCCTTTATGTTACAGAATGTCAAGATAGACAGGAAAAATTGAGGAGCGCACTTCATTACAATTTCAAGCTGTAGATGATACTGAATATATGCACTTTCATGGCATCATGTGTCAGACCATGATTATTAGATGATTCTAAATAAACATTAGACAAAGGGACAATAACATAAGCAGCATTAAATTATACAGTATCTTATTTTTTACTTCAGCTTTATACCAAATATTAAAATTGTGACAGTTAACAAACAGGTCGAATAAAGAAAAGGACAACACTTCTTGGATTGACTCTAAAACTGTGTGTGTGGTTTGAATTAAGAAAGGAAACAAGCTTTTTGTCAAAAACATCATAGACATTGTACCCATGCGCACAGTCCTTGATGCCCAGAGGAGGCAAGCTCAGCGAGAAAGATTTGGCTCCTCCTCGTTCAGCCGTGTTGAGGTAGGCCAAAGCAAATTGTCCGTGAGCCAGCTTCCTCTTCCAGAGTTGGAAATCTTCATCCTACAGTTAAGAGTTCAGGTTTTAAAGTAGCATACGCAATTATATGGTATAGGGCAGCCATTCACAACAAGGGCCCTGCCACCCCCTTGGGGGCCACAGCACATTTAAGTAAAAGCCTTGTTTTCTTTTCACCTCATGTAACTGTGACGTGGTGCTGCAGCAGTAAGCAGACACAAAACTCAAGAAAGACTATTCGGTTAAAGTCTCTGCTACAGGGGTAGCTGTACTGGTGGCTCCCAAGTGACTGGCTCGGGAGGGGCCGGCTCAGGATTATATCCCAGGCGGTTAATTGACAGCCGGGTGGGTGGAGTTAGGTCTATTCAGGTCGGCTGATTGACAGCCAGCCAAGTGTGATCTGTCCTCCTGTGATCTTCCTGCAGGTGCAGAGATCGCCCCCTGCAGTATGCTAGTGGTGTATCAACACAGTAACATAAATTTTCTTTAGGGAAAAACATGAAAGTGAGCAGACGCTGTGATTGAAATAAAAACGCAATGCTGGAAAAACTCAGCAGATCGAACAGTGTACGTTATATAGCAAATATAAGGATACATAGCCAACATTTCGGTCTTGAGTCTTCATCAAGTGCAGATTCACAAGTGAAGTGTTGCTTCATTTGGAAGGATGATTTGAGGCCCCGAATGGTGGGGGGGGGGGGAAGTTGGGGGCCCTAGTGTGGGACTTCCTGCAGTCACAGGGGAAGGTACCGGGAGTAGGTAGTGATGAGTAGAACAGGGAGTCGCAGAGGGAGCAAAATGGAGAAGAGGAAGGAAGCTGGTGGAAGGATAAGGTCATTGGTGACGGAAATTGTGGAGGATAAAATGTTGGATGTGGAGGTTGGTGGATGGTCGATGAGGTCAGGGGGAATCTTGTTTTTGTTGCGTCTTGGGGCAGAGGGAGCCAGGGAAGATGTGCGGGGAGTGGAAGAGATGCGGGTAAGGGCTGAGTTAATGGTGGGAGAGGGGAAGCCATGTTTTTTTTTAAAAAGGGCATTTCGGATGTCCGAGACTGGAAGTCCTCATTTTGGGAGTCGGTATGATGGAGATGGAGGAATGAAGAGGAAGGAATAGGATTCTTACAGTGTGTGAAGAAGTGTAGTCGCGATAGTTGTGGGAGTAAATATTTTTTATGTAGTTGGTAGGTGAGAAGCAAGTAAGAAACCAAAATTTGACTGCTTCACAGGGAAGGGGGCCCATAAACTTTGAGCAAGGTCATGGGGGGGGGCATAGTTGAAAAAGGGTTGAGAGTGGTTGATATATAGGGGTCAAATAATATAATAAAAACAAATAATCTGGTCACATTCAACGCCAGAGAGAGAGAGACAGGAATCATTTTGTTACACTGTAGTTTTGCTGGTTTTTGGTCTTATGAGTCAAGCAAAAGAATGCAAGGAGGAAAAGAACCGCAGAGTAATTAATCTTCCTCACTTTATGGCAGCAAATAGCGAATTATTTACAATTCTGTAGTCAGGAAGAGTGACTGCCAAAGCTGTTTTTTAAAAATTTGCAACAAATGAGAACAAGGGGGAGGGGGTTTAATTAAGATTAATAAAATTACAGAAAACTTACTTAGGGTAAACAAAAAGGATCTAGATCCCTTTGCTAAATAATAGGTATGTCGGGGGACCGGGGTGGGGGGCGGGGGGGTGGTGGTAACTGAGAACTTTGTTTCAAGTTCTTGTCCTTAACCAAGCAATGGTTAAGGACAAGAACTCACTCAAAGAGTGAAGGGTGATGAATGCAGAAACCTTTGACAGATCCAACAAGTACTGTAAGAGCTGTAACACTGGACAACAATTTTTTTCAAAAGGTTTGTTTCCTGGGGAAAAAAAAAGACGATTCTGCTTGACAACTTCAAGCTGAACACAAAGATAATTTCAGATTTGCCTTATCATGTAGGAATTTGGAGAAACATTAACTTTGACTGAATTTAGCATCTGATCAGTGTCCAACACTGATGGATTTTAGTTGCCCTCATACTGCTTTTCCATGGTCGCAATGTCCTGGTGAAACATTTCACCATGTTCGTCACTGACTGCACTGAGATCAGCAGGGAAGACGTCCAAATGCGAATGCAGAAAATGAATTTCCAATGACATGTGGCACTTCGTGATTTGGTATGCTTGAAGTAGACTTAAAATATGACAGGAAATCACAAAATAGTTTATATCTAAAAAATGATCTGTGATAGGAAAACTTTAAGGCAATTTTCATGATCACCAGCCCAAATCTATAAAATATACCCAAAAGTGTTCAGGAAATGGAATATTTGTTGTCTACAAATCTACAAAGCTGTGGATCAAGAGTTTGGATGAAAGATCACAAATGGCCTCCTTCTGTGGCTTAGAATGTTATGCTTCTATGAATGATATTGTTAATTATGCTCCCCCCTTCCACAACCTACTCAATGTATAAACGAAAACAAAATCAGTTACCTTTTTAATTCTAACGCCCTGCTGTCCCAGCTTGTCCTGGTCTATGTAGATAAGCAGCTTGTTTTGCAGAAGTGCCTTGGCATCATCGGAGATCGTACGAAGGTCATTCGACATAAAAAAAGGTGCTGCCAATATTGCCCAGATTGCCAGTTGTGCTTTCGATTGGTCCTGATTCAGGCCAAAGTTACCCACCATTAACTGTAAGTAATAGAGGCAGCAAAGGTTAATTTTTTTAATGTTAGCTCTAAATCATAATTATTGAATTCACGTGAAAAATTATTTCCTTATATGGCAAACCCACCATCCACGGAACTAACCTATTCAATATTCATCGCACCCTCAATAACAAATACTTCCTTTTTTAGGTAAGGAGGCCAAATTTTACACAATATTCCAGGTGTGAATTCCGCAATACAATTGCACTGCAATTTCATTACACCTGCATTTAATCCTCTCATAGTGAATGCAAACATTTGCCGTACTTGCACGTTGACCTTCAGAGACCTGTGTACAAACGCACTGTGTCCCTTTGTACATCAGCGCCTCACAATCTCTCATCATGTACCAAATTCTCTGTCCATCACCGAATTAATTCTACATAGTAGTTTGCATTAATAATAACTTGATTTTAACCAGGTGGTTTTGAATCTGTTTTGACAGGAGAGTTAAGAAGGTTTATGGGATGCTGGGCTTCATTCATTGGGGGACTGAGTTCAAGAGTTGAGAGGTCGTGCTGCAATTCTACAAATCCCTGGTGAGACCACACTTAGAGTATTATGTTAATTTCTGGTCACCTCATTAGAGGAAGGACGAGGAAACGATGGGAGAGGGTGCAGAGGATATTTACCACGTTGTTGCCTGGATTGGAAAAGGAGTCTTATGAGGCAAGGTTAGCAGAGCTGTGACTTTTCCCCCTGGAGCGAAGAAGAATTAGAGTCAACTTAATAGAAGTCTAAGGATTCTGAGAGGTAAGACATAAGGTGGACAGCCAATGCCTTTTTCCCAGGCCAGGAGGAGCAAACACCAGAGGACACATGTTCAAATTAAAGGGAGAAAAGTTTAGGGAAGATATCAGCGGTAACTTTTTTTTTTAAACACAGAGAGTTGCCTTACCAGGGGTGGTGGTGGAGACTGAAACATTAGGGGTATTTAAAAGACTCTTAGATGAAAGAAAGATAGAGGGTTACAGGGTAAGGAAGGTTTTTTTTGGCAGGAAAATATAGGTTGACACAACATCAAGAACCCCAGGACCTGTACTGTGCTGAAATGTTCAATGTTCTATGTTTCTAAGTCTCTCTCTTATTCATGTTGTCTCTGTGTGCTTAAGTGTCAGTTGGGACCATACCCCTACAAGTCACAGTTACTATATTGTTGCAAACTATGCACGTATGCTGTACCATATCTGGATCATTCCATCTTCCCGGACCTGCAGCTGGTTGCAAATCTTCTTGGTGATCTCCAAACCAATTTATAATTGCTATCACTTTATTC
Source organism: Narcine bancroftii (assembly GCF_036971445.1). Classification (NCBI taxonomy): domain Eukaryota; kingdom Metazoa; phylum Chordata; class Chondrichthyes; order Torpediniformes; family Narcinidae; genus Narcine; species Narcine bancroftii. The sequence goes on from NC_091480.1 coordinate 13,406,808, forward strand.
CATGAGTCATTGATATCATCATAATTCCTCCACAGATTGCAGAGTTGACTAACTAGAGTATAATTCACCTGAAGGAAGGTCAGAGACAAAAAAAAATGCTTTATACAATAATGGGTAGTTAGCTGCAACAGGACGTGGAGACTTGACTTTAGTAAAACAAATATAAAATGCATTGGATCAAAAGAGAAAGAGAGAGGTAGTGTAATTTAGAGCAAGAAATCCAGAGCTTAAGGCCAACACAAGTTGAGACATGAATGTAATTGTGGATTGAGAAATGTTGGGCATGTGCAAGAAGCTGAAATGGAAGAGGATTGTAGAAAGGGTCTGAGAAGTCTGGAGTCATGGAGGATCCTTGAAACAAGAGGGGGAAGTTCAAAGCATTGCCAGACCAACAGCTGGCAGGGTTGGTAGGTGAATGGGACTGGGTGCAAGTGAAGACACAAGCTGTCAATGAACTCAGGTGGGAGGTATCACGGTGCATGTTGCTTCTGGAATTGGGATCATTAAGTACAACACAACCACCTTTTTACTGAAGGTCTGCAAGGACCACTCCCTCTGTGACTCCCTCATTCGCTCATCGCCCCCTTTCCACCTTCCCCTGCAACCACAGGAAGTGCCACACCTACATCCACACCTCCTCCCTCCCTACCATTCCGGACCCCAATCAGTTCTTTCAAGTGAAGCCACACTTCACTGTGTATTTGCAGGAGTTACTTACTGTATCCGGTGCTTCCCACTGTCGCCTTCTCTACATCAGAAAGACCAGATGAAGACTGGGAGATCGCTTCATTGCGTACCTTCGCTCTGTCCGCATCAGTGACAGGGATCTCCCAGTGGCCAACCACTTTAATTCTGTGCCCAACTCCCATGCTGACATGTCTGTCATGTCCTCATGTACTGTCCCACCAAGACCACCAGTAAATTGAGCACTTAATTTTCCATCTGGGCACTCTCCAACTGGATAGCATTAACATAGACCTCTACAGTTTCTGCTACCCTATTCTTTGCTCTTCATCCCTTCCCTTTCCCTTTGTCTTCTTTCCTCCAGAGCTCCATCCCCTTTCCTCTCTATAAACAGAGACACCCCCCCCCCCTCCTCCTGCTTGCTAGTGTTCCCTCCCTCCTTTATCCACTAACCCCCTCCTGCCTTTGGGAGTCTGCTATTTCCTCTGCCCTCCCCCACCATTTGTTTGGGCGCCTGTCGATAGTTTGCTCATACCTTGATGAAGGGCTCAAACCTGCTGAGATTCTCCAGCACTGTGTTTTATTTCTGCAGTGTCCGCAGACGTTCATGTTTTACCCCTTTTACAGAAGATAACTGACCAGCAATTTCCCCCCAAGTCTGTAGAATTGAAGTTCCACATGCTACCATCTCTTTCTCACTATACTCTCATTCAGTCCAGTCATTTCAATGGAATGAATACAAATATACAATGTGATATGGTTATTGTACAACAGCACCACCAATTGGGGATGAAGTTCAAGGCAACCAATGAAGGGCCCCACAGCAATTGATTGAGCGAATCTAAAACTAGCACAAAGTAGCCAAGAGGATAAGATGCCTGAAAGATCAGAGTTATGGAGGCCTTAAATAATGTTGAAAAGCTCAAATATTGACGTTTGACTGCTATCTCTTTGGACCCCAGCCTTTCATAATATATACTCCATACTGGGTCCATGGGTAAGCCTTTACAGTAGTAAAGCACAGTATGAACCAGCTAGTGGTTGGTTATAAAACTAATCCCGGAAAACCGGAACTCTGAGTATATGTGCTTGTTGGTAGTCCTGGAAAACGGGGACACCGGAGTACATAGACTGGTTGGTAGTCCCGGAAAATCAAGACATAGAGTCCAAAGTGCTAAAAGTTTCTCATCTTGACTTCACACCATCAAATAGTGAATCAAGGTCACCTGCTTGAACATCATAACAATCGCGCTTATCTATTCATTTGCAAATGCTTTTCAAATATGCGAAAGTGTTGGACTGTCAAGGGTGGCGGCAATTTTTTTTTAAGTTTGTAATTATTCTAAAAAAACATTTCTGGCATAAATCTGCTGGCAAGATGAGCATGGAGGCTACTTAATCAACTCTGAGTCAAATTGATGCAATGTCACACTTACTTGGTAAAAAACGCATCAGAGTCGTACGGTTACAGGGTTAAGAGAAGGAAATTTGCTTTTTATATCTAATCCAGATACTTCTTTACCATTCATACTATCGTTTTTTATATTTTATTTAAAATCAACACATATATGACAATTTTTACAATAAAATAATGTCACATTGAAATAGAACTTACAAATAGATGCTGATTTATATATATATATTTATATGTATATAAAAAAGAAATTTAAAAAATTTAAAAAACCCATATAAACCCCAATAATCTCTACCCCCCCCCCAACCCCAACCCTTGCTACTCCTACTAAAAAACTAATATCTAAAATATATAACATAGTTATACATTGAATTGGATTGCTTCAAAAGATGCTCAGAGATCCCCCCAAAAAAAACATTATTGATTTTCAGGGAAGACTTCACTGGTGGTTTGCCATTTCCTAACTTTAGATTTTATTGCTCGGCGGTCAATATACGTAACTTGATTTTTTAAAATTACAATTTGATATACCAAATTGACCACCCCACTGGGGTAGAAATGGAACTAAACTTTACAAGAATATTTCCATGTTGGCAATTCTTGGGGCTTCTTTATCCTCTTCCTTAGACAAACGAACTGACAACCCGGTTGCTAAACACAGTTTGAGAATATCGGCAAAATTTAGAACGTTTTTTGGATTTCAGAGCTTTTCTCTTGCTCACCCTATTACGTCCAGTCACCTCTTTCAACCATCTTTGCAAGACTCTGCCTTCAAGGATTGGCACAGTCTGGGTATTAAATGTTTTAAAGTCATTTTTACTGACAACAATTTTGCATCTTTTGAACAATTTGTTGTAAAATTTAACGTATTGAAAACTAATTTTTTATTTTTTTAAAAGATATTTACAATCTCAGATTCCTGATTTTCCTGGGAATCCAGAGGCAAATATTCTTGATACATATTTTGAACTACAACCTCCTTATAAAGGCTTAATATTGGCTGATTTAAGACAGACGGTTAATTAAAATTAAGAACACCTGGGAGCAGGACTTGAAGTTTACGCTGTCCAATGAGGTTTGGAGCTCCATTTTTCAACTGATTAATACTACATCCCTTTGTGCATGGCACAGTCTGGTGCAATTTAAAGTGGTTCATAGAGCACATATGTCTAAATTAAAATTGTCTCAGGGTGATGCTTCTTTAATTCATATGTTTTGGACCTGACTAACTTAGGAAAATTTTGGAAGGATGTTTTTCAAACATTATCAGAGATTTTAAATTTAAAATTGGAACCAAGCAATTCAATTGCTCTTTTTTGGAACATTTCGAGAAGATGATATGTTACTTCAATTCAATGCTGTGTTTTATCTTTTATCTCATTGATAGCCAGATGTGAAATTTGATTAAATGGAAAAATAATACTCCACCTACACACGCACAATGAATATTATATCTTGTTTAAATTTGGGAAAAAAAATTAGATATGAGGGTTAATAACTCAAATATTAAATTTCAAATGATACGCACCTTGTAGTTGGATGACTACCATAATCTTAAGATTTAGTGTTAAACTGGAATCTTGGCGTTGTGCTGTCCCTCTCTAAGTCTGCGCCACCTGGATTTATTAATGATAATCTTCAACCTTGCTTTGGAGAAGGGGGTTTTGAAATTTAATTATCTTTTTTTGTTTCTTCATTGTTATGTTCTATTTTAGTACCTTGAATGTGCTTTGGAACTTATAACTTTTTTCTGATCTTGTAGCACACTTCATAACTGTATTGTTCAATTTTTTTTTTAATTGTAAAATATCAATAAAAATATTTTTTGGAAATAAAACACTCCTTCCTCCTACCTTTGGCAGTAAACCATCTTCATAAGCAGGCCAGCTACAAGAATACACAATTGGCCTTCCTGTGGCATTGAGAGCATAGCTCATCTTTGGATAACCTGAGGAACAGAACACAGGTTTCAACTCATTGCCAATCATTTGCAATTTTATCACTACTTTTTTCAATCTGTGACAGACTTCTGAAGGAAAATAATTTAAATGTTTTTGATAATATGACAAACTGAAGCATATAATTGTGGTGTGGATTGTGGAGGGCCACGTGACCTCTCTGACTGGAACCTGGTCGGATTGTGGACTGCGGAGATACATCTGACATTTCCGACAAGCCTGAGATCGGAAGTGACTTCACCTGCCAATCAAGGGTTTGATCTGCAACAGGTGAGGTTGACAGGCAATTGGTTCGATCAGGTCACATAAACCTGATTGAAAAGGCAACACAATCCTGCTTGTTCTCTTTTGTTGCTACCTCAAGACCATTACTGAAGTCCAGACTTCAGGCCATGGGCTGCACTGGAGGGCCAATTGCAATGGGCCTGTCCAGGATCCTGAGCTGAGGGCAATACTAGAAACTACGTTCGTTTGATATACTTGTTAGTTGTAATTAATTTACTGTTCATAAGTGTGCTGTGCCTGTGGGTGGATGGGTAATTTGTGTTTAACCCTTGAATTCCCATTTGAGAGTTGAGAATGTTAAGAAATGATTTATTTGCACCCCATATGCAGTTATTTGTGTATTGTTGCTGTGTATGTACCAAGTAAGTATGTATGAGTGTGTGCTTTATGCATAAATAAAGACCACTGTTTGTTAATAACACATGTCCGTCCAGCCACGATTCTCTTTGAACCCGTCAAACCTATTCAGAACACAACAACAATTATTCAAAAACAAGGATGTTAGTGTGCAACTAATTCAAGTTTTTGACAGTGAGGATTATTCATTGTCCTTGTAAATTTGAACTCAATTATCTTTTTAACGTGTGCCTCCTGTTTATTTAGGGAGCCATTATGTTAGCACTTCAAAATCTTAGAGAGGTACCTATTGATCTTTCAGTAGAGTTGGAATTACAACCATCGAGCTTCAGCATGTCTACTTCCCATTCTGCAAATGTCCTGGCATCAAGGTCAACTGTCTCTAGTAAGGTACCGAGATACCCACCACAGGTTGAGTGGCCCAAGTCTCCATAAATCCCTAGCTTCAATCCTTTGAAATGAACCTAGCATACATAAAGATCAAGAAATAAATATAGTTTCAACATGAATAATTATCTTACTTTGTGGAGATATTTTTCTCTACTTAAAGTCTGAAGAAGAATGCATATTTTATTTGCCCCTTCAGGAAACAATCTGTCTCATTGAAGATAATCAACACAATCCATTGTTATCATGGTAAACAAAAGGTTTCTTAATTTCTTAAGTTGCTCCTTACGTTTAGAGTTTTAACTTACTTTAGCGTTTATATACTTTAATTTAACTTATTTTAACATTAACTTTTAGTGTTTTAACTTACTTTTGGTGTTTTAAACAAGTGGTATCTTAACTTTTCAAGTGGCTCCTTGCTTTTTAAAAATTGTACACAATAATTGGAACCAGACATTTGTTTTCAATGAGTCCTGGTACAAAATGTCTCCTGGGGCGAGTGGAGGAGTCTCATTACCAAGGGCCAGTGGCACTAAAGTCCAAAATACTGAGCAGAATGCAAAGGTGAAGTAAGAACAATTAAAACTGACTGAACTAAAACAAGATCACACCTGATCACTTAAAGGTGCATCTGAAATTTTATTTTCCAAATACATTTATCCAAAATTATGAAAGCTTACTAATTAAAATTATCTTTAATAACTGTGCAAAGGGTTTCTTTTTACTATATGGGTATTAGAATCTATTCTACTTTAAATTCTATTTGCAAGCTCATATATTGAAATATTATTTATAAGAAACAAAATATTCGAGGATGAACAAAAACAAAAATGATTTAGCTAAAGTGAAAGTCAGATGAGTTTTATAGCAGGTCATTAAGAGTATTGATAAACTCGCCCGATTCTCTAAATGATTCAGGTACAGTGGGAGTTCCCATAGATTGAAATTTTCTCTGCTTTTGCAGGAGAAATCCTAAAATCCAGGCTGCTCGGGGATTGGGCTGGATAGGATTTTCAAGCATGTAATGCTTGGAAATTATGTCTAAAAATGAACATTGTCAAAGAAAAATGCAGGATACAAATTAATTTCTTTGTGATATATTTACCTGTATAAAGCGTGGTCACTTGTTGCCACTGAGCACCTGTGGTGCTTAGACACACACACAAAAGCCCACTAAAATTTAAAGGTTTCAGAGTTTTCAAAATGTGCGGATTCTCAGATGGTCCAGATTTCTGGCATCCGGATTTTTGGACTTCTACTGTATTTTACATCATTCATAAACAAGGCAAGAATAGATGTAATCATTTTCTAGCTATTTGTCAGGTCATTTCCATCCTGATATTTGGAAGATAATTATAATTCTTCATGCAAAGGACACCAGCCCATTAAAGGAGAAGAGAAGGGTAGAAGAGAAGGTTACTCACATACTCAGCCAGTCCTTTAATCCCACTTGGGAATCGGTCTGGATCTGGCTGAAGTTTTCCATTGATATCTCTCACCATCGCTGACCAACAATCGTCAATGTTTACATATTGATACCCCAGATCTTTCCAGCCATCTTCCACCAGCTTGTCCGCCATTGCCCTAAACAACCTTTCACTGACAGAGAGGAAAATCCAAGAGGATCTGATTTATTTTAGTTATTAAAATTATTTTAGAATGATGCATGTGTTGTTGGCAAGGTCTCACTAGAACACTACACTATAGCTTAGAAACAGCCCCTTTGGCCCATCTAGTCCATGCCAAACTATTATTCTGCTCCGACCCAGAGTAAATTTCCCATCTCTAAATGTCCCTGAGGAGAACCACTTCCACGAATCACTCTGGGAGATTAATGGGGTTAATGGGTGAGCCATTGATGGTCAGTCTCTCATACACCTGAAGCTCTTGTCCTCTTTGATGGTAGATGTTGTGGGTTTGGGAACCAATGCCAGGGTAGACAAGAGAAGTGACTGTGGCTTTTGTGCAGGACTGGTGGAAGCAATGAAGTAGATTGTTTGTCTCAAGCTTTTTGACTTGCCACTCCCAAACAGAAAAAAGGAGTGAGCCAACAAAAAATAAACGTAACAGGAGAAACAGAAAATAAATCCTTGAGCTGCTTCTTGGGGCAGAGACTGGTCTTCAACCTGAAGCGTTAACTCTTTTTCCTCATCCTATAAATGTAGCCTGACTTGCTGAGTGATTCCAGCGTTGTAAATGAATGAGCTGGAAAGACAGTGACAATTTATGCTTTCTTGCTTGATGTTTGTGGATTTTATTGACAGGGGCTTGAGGCTCACAACTCATATTTGCATAAATCATTTGCTTGGTTTGAAACACATTCAGAATCCCGTCTGGATACTGCTTGAAGAGCCTACCTGATACAGTTGTCAGGGTATAATTTGCAATCCGTTGTGCATTTGAAACGTTCCCAGGCTATCCAGCCCATTGGAGGAGTTCTTGCCAAACCATTATCCAGAGGCTCACATAGCCCAACTAGTGTCAGGTACAAGGATATGAAAAGGACAAGAGTTCCACAATGCATTCAGGCCCACTCTGGGGAAAAAAAAATCCAAATTTATTTTGTTACAATTCCTTTTTTTTTCACCCGAGTCAATGATTAAAACAGAATGTCTCTGACATTAAAAAAAATCCCAAAGGACTCTTTAAAATTTATAATGATTCTAATTTTTCGAGATACAGAATGATAACAGGCCCTTTCTCTCCATGAGCCACCCACCCACCCCCCCCCCCACCCAAATCAATTAACCTGCAAACCCCATATTTTTTTGGAGGGTGGGAATAAACTGGAGCACCCAGAGGAATCCCACATGGTCAAGAGGAGAATTTACAAACTCTTACAGACGGTGCCAGATTCAAACCCAGATCACTGACACGGTAAATAGCATTGAGCAAACCCAATAACTTTTGAACTGAACATGCATCAGATTCTTAGTCTTTTACCTTTTAAAAAAAAAAAGAACCTTTTTACATCATCTATTTTTCTCTTCTCAGGTGTCTTAAAAGATTCATGTGCATTAGAACTCAACCGAAATTCAGCACTCTTGCTGGCAAGTCAGTGACAAGGATTCTTCTCTTGCCTTGTGGTCAATTGAATGTGACCACATACAAGACGGCTACGACTGGATTTGCCCACAAAATTGGAAAGAATCTCTCTTGTCTCTATTTACGACATTCACCGGGAGCATTGCTTAAATACGGCTCAAAGAAATATTGAGGATCCTTTCCATCCAAAGCACAATATCTTTGTCTTACTGCCATCAGGAAGGAGATACAGGAGCATCAAAATCAGGACTGCCATGCTGGGAAATAGCTTCTTCCCGTAGGCTGTGAGAACGATGAATCCTGTAACTGAGTAAATTATTCCAAAATATTTGTATATATTTACTTTATATCCTGATGTATATATGTGATTATTATGTGCTGTGTACTGTGTGTATGCCGTGGTCCAGAGAAACACTGTTTCATCTTGAACTTGATTTATCAACAGGGAAGGGGTATCTTTTGGAGCAAAGGCCTGTCAATGCTGGAAATTCCAAGAAAAACACAGAAAATGCTGGAAGTGCTCAGCAGACTGAGAAGCATCAATAAGAGCTGAAATTTCAGATCAAGGACTCTTTTCCAGAAATGGAAAATGAGTACAGGTTAAAGAGAGATGCGAGGCCTGTGACCTGTGGTGTGCCTCAGGGATCAGTGCTGGGACCATTGTTGTTTGTCATCTAAATCAATGATTTGGATGATAATGTGGTAAATTGGATCAGCGTGTTTGTAGATGACACAAAGATTAGAGGCATTGTGGAGAGCGAGGAAGGCTTTCAAAGCTTGCAAAGGAATCTGGACCAGCTAGGAAAATGGGCTGAGAAATGGAAGATGGAATTTAATGCAGACAAGTGTGAGGTGTTGCATTTTTGAAAGACAAATCAAGGTAGGGCATACATAGTAAATTGTAGGGGACTGAGGAGTGTGGCAGTACAGAAAGATCTGGGAATACAGATACATAATTCCCTGAAAGTAGCATCACAGGATAGGGTTATAAAGAGATTTTTTTTAATATTGGTCTTCATGTTAAGGTGAAGTTGTATAAGACATTGGTGAGGCCAAATTTGGAGTATTATATGCAGTTTTGGACACCCAACAACAGAAAAGATATAAAATTGAATAAGTCCAGAAAAGATTTATTAGGATATTACTGGGACTTCAGGAACTGAGTTACAGGGAAAGATGAAACAGGTTAGGACTTTATTCCCCAGAGCATAGAAGAATGAGGGGAGATTTGATAGAGTTATACAAAATGATGAGAGATATAGACAAAGTAAATATGAATGGCTTTTTCCACTAAGGTTAGATGAGATATAAACTAGGGGACATGGTTTAAGGGTGAAGGGGGAAAGGTTTATGGAAACATATGGGGGAATAGAGAGTGGTGGGTGTGTGGAACGAGCTGCAGCTAAAGTGGTGAATGTCGAATCCTGAGTTCAAATAAAGTAAACACTCTGAGGTGGAGTTCAAATATGTTCAGTCTTTATTATCTCTTACTCCCACTCGTGATTCTGTTCAACACGACTCCCTCATGGTTCTCTGCAACATGCCAGCCATTACAATCGATAACCAAACTATTATTTATCACGACTGCACTACAGTGAATGCGGCCTCAATTTTAACATTAAATAAAAATTTGGACAGGTAGATGGTTGGGAGGCGTATGAAGGACTATGGACTGGGTGCAGGTCAGTGGGACTGGACAGAGAAATGGGTCGGCATATAGAAGGTCTGAAAGGCCTGTTTTCTGTGCTGACAGGTTCTATGAAGGTATCCCTCAAGCTGAGCCTGATGTCCTCATGTCCTCAGAAACTTGCAAATCTCAATACAACTCTGGAAAATCCATCAGAAATCTTCAAAATCAGGTTAAAGTTTAAATAAATCTGAATTAATCACCACAAAAAAAATAATAAAAATAAATTGAACAAACTATTTAAAACATGCAAATTGTGTTTCTCACTGCCACTCCTTTTGTCATTCTCATAGTTCCCCATTCCTGTTGCAGGATTCACAAGTTTCTTTGACATAAGTAGCAGTTAATTAGCCTCAAGCAGACATTATCTTGTTGGTTTCTATGTCAAATATAATATTGGTTAGATCCTAATGATGGTAAAGTCCTCTGATTGCAACTGCAAAGTCCAAGCCAAAGAGAGAAACTATAAACCCCAACCAAAACCCACCAGCAACAACTAGCAAATGACTCATAGATTAAAAGCAAAAAAAGACCTTTTGCTCTATATTGTACTTTATTTTGGTTATACTTTTTCTATCATGCTCTTAATTTTAGTTCAAAATTTCCTGGCACATTTTAAGTCCAAACATCATTCACTATAAAAATATGCAATATCAGATGCTAAGTTTAATTTTTAAAAGTGTTGGTGGTACTTCTAATATTTAATATCAACTTGTGGAATAAGAGTTATTACGAGCATTCAGTTTGACCAAAGGTCGTAAAATAAATTGTAGGGAAATTATTCCTTTGACATTAATCATTTAAAATATTTAAATAATTAAATTCCAGACCATCATACAACTCTTATCTTGTCCACTATGTTCTCAGTAGCCACAACATATCCGCAGCGCATTGGGGTTAATGGACCAAGGACTATAATTGAATCATGAACTGCAAACAGTTATTTTGGTAAGAATTGTGATCCAACTGCACCACTGGAGGCAAAATAATCCATTTTTCCAATTAGAATTTGTTAACCTTTGCCCACCCCTCTCCCAGTTAAACAAGAATGTCTGCCGATGTTGGGATCAAGTGCACTGCACAAGCACGCAGTATCCTCCGTAACCAATGTTTCAGCCCTCAGCCCTTGGATAGGTCAGAAGAATGGCCCAGGCCCAAAACGTAAGTTACCCTTTACTTTCTGCATGACCGACAGAGCTTCTCCAGCACATTTGTGTATTTCCCCCACTCTCCCAGTTGGGGCCTCCTGACTTGATTACTCCAACCCCATCCTTCATTCTCGATAAACAGAGTTGTCAAAATCATAAGGGAAGATATAGGAACAGAAGTAGACCATTCGGCCCATTGAGTGTGCTCCACCATTTACCTAAAAACACCACTGCTACTAACCTAAATCAAGTCTGACCTCACTCACACCTGATTGAGCAAGACGTTGACTGCACAATTCCCTTTGTGTTCTCATAGCCATGACTCCACCTCCCTTAATGATCTCATCTCCTCCAGCCCCAGGACCGTCCCAAGTTAATGTATTCTTTCATCTTGCATATCCTTAGCTTTAATCACTTCCTTGCCGACAGTCATTCTTTCAGATGCATCCCTCAGGTCTAAAATTTCTTCTCTGAACTTTTAAAGGACCACCGGAGAAGAGAGTGGGTTCACCGAGATCGCGGTCACTTGCCTGACACCTCACTTCAGGCTGAATGGGTTTCGCGCAACATCACTGAGTTGGATCGCAAACGAAGTCTCCAAACAGAAGAAACACCATGAAGCCCTTTAACGGGGCTAACGAAGGGAATTGGAAGAGGCGAACTCCCTGGACAGGGGGTTAAAACGAATGATCCTCATTTCTTTGCCCGGACCAGGGGGCATCCAGGAATTTGGTGGCCAGGAGGAGGTGGACCGTCCCTGCTGATGTTGTGTGATGTCAGCGTCTTCTGGCTTGTGGGCATCGGAAGCACAGTTCTCTCCGAGGACAGGGGAGACGTGCCAGACCAGACGCGGCAGTGCCCAGGGACCGAGAAACTCCGAGCCGCTGGGTTCTCTGGTCGTTGACACCGAAAAACTTTGAAGGATTGTCAGCGATGTGGAGACTTCACTGGGAAGGAAGCGATCCGCACCGTCACTCAAACGGGAACAAAGAACAAGTCACAATAGGTTAACTGAGGCTAATACAGCATTGAACACCGGGCAGTGAGCGGGACGGTTCAGACCAGAACCGCTGGTGAACGAAGATTTTGCTTCCTTAACACTTCGGGGTGGATTTTTCTGCTGCAGATCACAAAAATCACTTGAAAATGTTTCCTGTCTCTTACCTTTTTGTAAGATATAACCCTTTTTTTGTGTGTGATTTCCTGTCATACTTTGAACATGCTTCAAGCAGACAAAACCATGAAGTGCAAAAAACATCTCAATGAAAATTCATTTTCTGCATTCTTGGTGCAGTCAACGAGGAAAGTGGTGTTAAAGGTTCCACGGGGACATTGTGACCATTGAGAAGCATCAGGGCAACTGGAATCCATCAAATGCTGGACGATGTTTGGAAACTGACAAGAGAGGCATCAGATGCTGAGTACAAACGAAAATCAGCAGCAAAACCATTTTTAGGTCAGTTGCACAGGTAATGTGGCAGCATCATTAAGTGATTAAACATACTAAATTCAATACAAGTTAATTTAATGTTTCTCTAAAGTCCAACTTCTGACATGATACAGCAAATCTGAAGTTATCTTGAAGTTAACTGTCATAATCCCGAATTTTTTTCAGGAAGCAAAACCTTTTGGAAAAAAAATTGTTGTCCAGCATAATAGATACATCAGGTTGAGGTTGGCACAAGTATATGCCCTTCTGAATGGTTTTGCTTTACAGTGTGATATACATTTGCCATAATTTCATGAATAGGTAACATTATTTCTTAAATGATTGAGATGTGGACTCATGCCAAATTAAACTAATTCTCTCCTGTGTGCACATGATGCACATCCTTATATCCCCTGCAGACATGTACCCACATGGTTTATTTTGTTTTGAAATAAATGAAAAAGTTGGTCTCTGCTAACTCATGGTTGAATCCAATGGGGGAATCAAGTATGTTGTGGTTATTTGGAACCCAGGAGGCTGAAAGGATGAGAAGAATGTGTTGATGGGTTGAGATGGAATGAGTAGTGTCAGCATTAACAAAGACATGGCTTTTTCAGTGCAGTCAGTGTTTGCAATGTTAATTCCAACTGTACCAGATTTCAGTTAAACAAAAAAGTCTGCAGATGCTGGGGTCGAGTGCAGAACACAAACACACAGGAGAAACTCAGCAGATCACACAGCATCCGTAGGAATTAAAAGGTAACCAGTGTTTCAAGTTTGGGACCTTCGTCAGGTATAAATAAAAACAAGCAGGGTATTTACTTCATATGGATGCTGAGTTTCTCCAGTGCATTTGCATATTCTACCAGAGTTAAATGGTTGTTTCTCGTGATCTTTCCTTGGGTCATATTTTGGATAGCGCTAAAGTCGATCAGGCAAAGTTTCATGTCAGCCTTTGTAATGGCATTTTCAGCAGTTTGGAGATTGTCAATCTGTAAATGATGGATTCCTTTAAGATACCAAAGCAATTATAAAAAATATTGAGTTGTCAGGTGGGGCTCTCCATTTAAAGTCAGGCTTCCATGTTGACAAAATATTAACTTTCATTAGCATTTGGCTCTGAATCAGTCAGTCATGGGTTCAAGAATTTAAGTAATACAGAGGTGTGCTGACTGTGGAATGCTTTAGATTGGTCATTAAATCAGCGCACATTCTTTACATAATTGAGTTCATACAATGCAATGGCTGTATATGAGGAATGGTGGAATTAGAACCATAGAACATTACCACATAAAACAACCCTTCAGCCCTTCTAGTCTGTGCTGAACTCTTTTTTTGTCACTGACCTGCACCCAGTCCACAGCCCCCCATACCTCTCCCATCCATGTACCTGTCCAAATTCTTCTTAAAAATGTTAAAATTGAGCTCACATTCACCTCTTCAGCTGCCAGCTCATTCTACACTCCCACCACTCTCTGCATGATCCCCCTAATGTTCACCCTAAAACTTTTCACTTTCACCCTAAACTGCTGAACCTTTCCTGTAACAGAGTTCCTGAAATATTTAATGTTAAAATTGAGCCACTTTTGCTGGCAGCTCATTCCACACTCCCACTACTCTTTGTGTGATGAAGTTCCCCCTTAACCTTTATCCTCTGGGCTGTATCTAACTGTAGTGGAAAAAGGCTAGTTGCTTTGTCTATGCCCCTCATAATTTTGAATACCTCTATCAAATCCACCCCCCCCCCCTCACTCCAGGGAATAAAAGTCCTAACCTGTTTAACCTTTTCCTGTAACTCAGTTCCTGAAGTCCAGGCAACATCCAAGGAAATCTTCTCTGCACTCTTTCAATCTTATTGATATCTTTCCTGCAGTTAAGTAACCAAAACTGCACACAATATTCTAAATTTGGCTTCACCAATGTCTTATAAGACTTTACTATAACATCCCAATTTCTATGGAGTATAAAATACCTTGATTTATGAAGGCCAATATACTAAAAGCTCCCATTACAGCCCTATCTACTGTGAAGCCACTTTCAGGAAACTATGTATCCGTATTCCCAGATCCTTCTGTTTTACCACACTCCTCAGTGCCCTACCATTTACCATGTACGTCCTTCCTTGGTTTTCCCTTCCAAAATGCAACACCTCACACTTGTCTGCATTAAATTCCATCTGCCATTTTTCAGCCCATTTTTCCAGCTGGTCCACATCCCTCTGCAAGTTTTGAAAAATTTCCAGTGTTTTGCCTAATATTTTCAACCAACACAAAATGGATTAGATGGTTAACACTTTGCATGTGAATTTCCAGAGTGCAAAACCTGTAGCTGCATTTGCCTACATAACAACGGTGCCACAAACCAATATGAGATATTTTGTGGACATGTTGCATAAAGGCACGTTCTTTCGGAACTGAGATGCAGTATGAGGACTCCGAATTTTATTCTTCTCAGAATACATTGCAGCTTTGAATAAGATTGTCAGTAGTTAGTGGGTTGTGCCTGTGGTTCCCAACATTTTGATATTGTTTTGTATCTGAAAGAAATTGCTTGAGTATATGGTCTTAGAAATTGGCATGAGCGTGGGCACCATAAAGAGTCAGATATTTTGGATATTGTCCTCTGAAAGAGATCTCCTAAATGATCTGTGAAACGCACTGTAATTCTTGCTTCTACCATCAGGAAAGGGGTTTAAGTGCCACAAGCCTCACACCACCAGGTTCAGAAACAGCTGCTACCCCTCCAACATCAGACAAACTCAATCCGAGACTCATTTAAGGAGTCCTATTTTTGCACTTTATTGATTTTTTTCTCTTTGTATTGCACAGTCAGTTTGTTGATATTTCTTTATTTGTTTACATGTATACTTCTTGAGTACAGTTTTTTTTTACACTGCCAATAAATGCTAATTCTGCCTAGCTCATAGGAAAAACAGTCTCAGAGTTGTATGTGCTCATACACATATATATACTCTGACAATAAACCTGAATTTTGAACTTTTAACTGAATATGACCTGTACTGAGCTACTTACTTCCCTTTGGAAGTCAAATTTCATTGCTAGGCTTACTGTAAAAAGAACATTTTTTTTCTGTGTTAGTGTGGATTAAGAGAAAATGGAAAACATTATAGGGACTGGACTAATTGATTAGTTATCTGCTTTTTTTTTTACTGCTGTGTAGTATCCACTGTGTTAACAAGAATAACTTTACAAACGTATCGTCTGATTCAAGGTGCTGGAAAATCTCCCGCAACAAGGCTAAAATTTAAGGATTTTTATAGTCTTCAAACCACCTTGGGAATTTGTGAAATAAAGTACAGGTTGAATACCCCTTAACTGAAAATCCAAAATCTGAAATGCTCCTCAAGTGTAAAATTCCACGCATGATCTCACTTGCCCATGTGGGGCTCTGACACTTCTTTAGCACCAGTTTGTTACCAACCATCGTTAACGCCAGACCTACGTTGCATTACTCACTGTGTTTTTTGCCATCCTGCAGAATTTCTAGTATTTGGCGCTGCATTTATCTTCTTTTGTAAGTAGAGATAGAGTTTTTATTTTTTAGTAAGTACAAAACATTTATTTTCATGTGAAATCTGAAATTCCGCTCCACCTAAAATGCCATGTTTCAATGTAACGTGACCAGCAACATTAAGGTGTTGCAAAAATAAAATACAGTGTACTGTAACCTTTTGATCAAAACGCAGCATCGTAAATGGAGTCTGAAAACCTGCCATTGTTTGCTGCTGTTGTTTAACAGCTGACACAAGGATTCTGCTGATGTTACCCTAAACACATTATTCAAAAAATCTGAAACACTTTTGGTCCCATGCATTTCAGATAAGGTGTACTTGACCTGTGCTCCTTTTAAATCCAGATGTAAGATATTTGTCGGTGCCTGTGCTACATAATTGTTTAGGAAAAGGAGGTGTAAGGTGCTACAGGTCACCCTTGGGCAAGGTGTAGTACCTATTTAGCCTCCTAATCAGGGTCATGTGAAGCCATGGATTGCAGTAATGGATGATTTTTACAACCAGATTCTACAAATTTTAATTTAAGGTTGTAAAACTAAAAATACTGGCCAGATGAATCTGCTGATCAATGGCCAGGGTTCTCCATCCAGTATGGACATTGCAACTGAAGAAGGCAACAGGGAACCACTTCAGTATTTTTTCCTTGTATAATCATGAACTCAACATTACGATTATGTTCTCACCTCAAAGATGGAGCCCTCACCAAAGGAGGACAGGGGAGGCAACAACTAAAATTCGGAGGATCAGAGAACATGACAGAAGGAGAGACATGATTGCCCATGCCGAACGGCAAAGCACCTGAATGAATGATGTAAGATATTTAGATACTTTAAATCGGATAACTGGAGAACATGCTTTACACTCAGCAGGTCAGACAGTATCTGTGGATCGAGAAACTGAGTTAATGTTTCAGGTAGATCATCTTTCTTCTCCATTGATGCTGCCTGACCTCCTGAATATATTTGCCATTTTGATTTTATTTCACACAAATGCTTTATTAATTCTCATTCATAAATATAAAATTCACTCTAAATGTAAACATTAAATTAACATTGGGAGAATGCTCAAATCATAACATTATATACCGTCCTTTTTTTTTAAATCATATCGTAGTTCTTTTAAAAAAAACCTCAGTTGAGAGAGGAACAGTTAAAGCATCATAACCCTGACCTTCATCAGTAGTACTACAGTTCTGAACTCCTACTTGATGAAGGATATACTGGCCTTGGAGGCAGTGTAGAGGAGGCACACTAGATATATTCTAGAGATGAGGGGGTTATCCTACTAGGAGTGGTTGAAACATCTGAGATTCAGAAGAATGAGAGGGGATCTTATCAAAAAGTATAAAATTATAAAAGGCGTAGATAAGATAGAGGTAGGTAAGTTTTTTCCCCGCTGGTCTGGAAGATTTAGGGTAGTAGATTTAGGATGGAGGTGAGGAGGAACTGCTTCTTCCAGAGAGTGGTGAATCAGTGGAATTCTCTACCCATGGATGCAGTGGAGATGCCTCAGTAACTATATTTAAGACAAGATTGGATAGATGTTTCAAGAGTAGGGGAATTAATGGATATGGGGAAAGGCAGGTAGGTGGAGATGAGCCTATTATCAGATCAGCCATGATCTCAATAAATGGAGGAGCAGGATCGATGGGCTGGATGGCCGCTCGCATTTCTCATGCTCCATCAGCATAGACATGACAAGTAGAAGTCGTAAGATGAAGGGAAATATCTCGAGCAAACTCAAGGCCTCCCACTGTATTGCACCAGCCATGTTCGCTTTCTTTGGGATACCTTGAACCTAAAGATGTGTTTCCAACTCAGCCACAATCACCAAACTGTTTCTGATTTTCTAGCATTCATGTATTACCCGTGGGGTTGGATCAGAATTTTTGTGGCGCTTTGATGCTCCAGTTGAGAACTGCTCAGCATTTCATTTTGCAAAGTTGTTTCCCAAACTTAGGAATTTGTCATTCACATTGAATTACAAAACATTTAAGCTTCTAATAACAACGGATTCCCATTCCGAATCCGATTCTATCTGCACTGGTGCTTGAGATTGGCGAACGAAAAAGAAGATGAAGCATTCCTTGTTTCTCTCACACCTTTAGCCCCCGAAGTATTTGGGTTTTTGTTTACGAAGTGCCGGCATCTTCACCCTGGAAACAAATCGCGAATTCTGTGCAAATCTTTTGGAATATCGCAACTCCCAAATCGTTTCAAGAAGTTTTCCAATGGTGAGTGGTCAGATGTCCTTTTGGAACTGACACGCCCTTAAAACGAGAGCAAAAGGATTGCCCCGCATTCACCGAAGCTTGAAAACGACTGAGTGAAGGTGTCAACGCAACTTCAGCAACGAAGAAGCGGCACCTGCCACCGGCATTTACTGGCACTGGGTCCCTTGCCTTTTAATGGTCAATATTGCCCCTCTTCAACATCCATTGGCTGTGTGCGGGGGATGCATCGTCCAATGAGATATTCAGAAGTGGAATAGTGTGCACGCCCTTTGCACATTGCGGATTATCGGACGTCTGCAAGGCAACTGCGGATAAGGGGAAAGGCATCGGGGGGGGGGGGGGGGGGTTGAAAGTGTCTGCTTTTTTGTTGTTGTTGTTGGCATTTTACAGCTGATTTAAGCAGAGCTTGGGTTTGAGAAACTTTTGGGCCACGGTTTTGCTCGTTTGGCACAACTTTATCAGCCAAAAACAATCGGGTGCATCAGGACCCGTCCGCAGGGCAAATGCAACTTTCAAGTTGCCATCTTCCACTGCTGGGCTACAGGGGCAAGGGGGGGGCGGGGGGGGCTGCTTCCCCGTCAAAGTGCAAGGACTGAGCCAAAGCAGCGGCCGGCTGCCTCCCATCGGCGCAAGAGGACGCCGCCCACCGCCGCAAGCTGAACTTCAACGAGGATGAGACGGAGGTCCTGATCTGTGAACTGACTCTGATCCAGGAGCAGCTCTTTGGCCGAGGAGACACCAAAATCCCGGCAAGAGCCAAAAACAAGATCTGGCATTCCATACTGGCCAAGGTTAATGCTGTGTCCAAGTGCACCAGGGACATAGGTGACATTAAGAAGAGATGGTATTACATGTGCCACCGGTCTACGGTCTAAGGCTAAAGTAATCAGGTTGACGCAGGAGGCAATGCAGAGCGAGAACATTATCCAAACCCTGCACCAGGAGGCTGCCAATCAGAAGGTCACGAGCTATGATGCTTCAGGGCCCAGAAGCTGCAATAACAGAGGGCAACAGGCAAGCCATGGGCTACCACACGAAGAAGTCCATGCCACCCAGCGAGGTGAGGGGGCAAGCCAAGAAGGTGCCAGAGCAGATGTTGCCACATCACCCAGTCCAGTGGCCATCCATCCTGCTTTTCACAGTGGGGCCGAATGCTACAGAGGGAGCCAAACAGGAGTCTCGAGGCCATCAAGCTAATGTAGACTTTCGTGATGAGTTGCTTCTCGACAGTCCCTTGGTCAACAACTCATGCCACCAAAGTTCCCCATTTAAATGACCAGTGAATCAACCTGCTTGGTGTAAACCCAAATGAGGAACAATGAAAATCAGTCTGAGGGTCTGAAGGACGGGTGCTGTGTGGGTAGTTAATGAGAAGATTGTTACCCATTGTGATGTCAGAGACTTATCCCAATTTGTCCTGTCCCTCTTTGGTCCTTCTGTTTTGAGAGTTTTGAAATAATTTTCACCAGCTCTCTATATTCTATACCCTGTTTATTAGAAAAGGTAATCTCTTGACCTGTAGTCTTATTGTCACTTCCCACGGGCAGTGAGAATGTTGAACGACCAAAGGAACTGCTCGCACTAACCATCCAAGACTCTCATATTCCTGAAACAATATTTATTTAACCATATAACCACTTACAGCACAGAACAGGCCAGTTCGGCCCTACTAGTCCATGCCGTAGCAAATCCCCACCCTCCTAGTCCCACTGACCAGCACCCGGACCATACCCCTCTAGTCCCCTCCTATCCATGTAACGATCCAGTCTTTCCTTAAATGTAACCAATGATCCCGCCTCGACCACGTCTGCCGGAAACTCATTCCACATCCCCACCACCCTCTGCGTAAAGAAATTTCCCCTCATGTTCCCCTTATAATTTTCCCCCTTCAATCTTAAACCATGTCCTCTAGTTTGAATCTCCCCCACTCTTAATTGAAAAAGCCTATCCACATTTACTCTGTCTGTCCCTTTTAAAATCTTAAACACCTCTATCAAGTCCCCCCTCAATCTTCTATGCACAACCTTTCCCTGTAACTCAGACCCTGAAATCCTGTCAACATTCTCGTGAACCTTCTCTGCACTCTCTCTATTTTGTTTATATCTTTCCTATAATTTGGTGACCAAAACTGTACACAGTGCTCCAAATTTGGCCTCACCAGTGCCTTGTACAATTTCATCATAACCTCCCTACTCTTGAATTCAATACTCCGATTTATGAAGGCCAACATTCCAAATGCCTACTTCACCACACCATCTACCTGAGTATCAGCCTTGAGGGTACTATTTACCATAACTCCTAAATCCCTTTGTTGCTCTGCAATCCTCAATTGTCTACCATTCAATGTATATGACCTATTTAAATTTGCCTTTCCAAAATGTAGCACCTCACATTTATCTGTATTAAATTCCATCAGCCATTTCTCAGCCCACACCTCCAGCCTTCCTAAATCACCTTTTAATCTACGGTAATCTACCTCACTGTCCACAACACCACCAATCTTTGTATCATCCGCAAACTTGCTTATCCAATTCTCCACCCCTACATCCAGATCGTTAATATATATAACAAATAACAGTGGACCCAGGACCGAACCCTGAGGAACTCCACTAGTCACCGGCCTCCAATTGGACAAACAATTTTCTACCACTACTCTCTGACACCTCCCATCCAACCACTGCTGAATCCATTTCACTACCTCTTTATTTATACCTAATGCCTCCACCTTTTTTCCTAACCTCCTGTGGGGAACTTTGTCAAAAGCTTTACTAAAGTCTAAATAGACAACATCCACAGCTTTCCCTTCATCAACCTTTTTTGTAACCCCCTCGAAGAACTCAATCAGGTTTGTAAAGCATGATCTACCCCTGACAAAACCATGCTGATTACTCCCTATCAATCCCTGGACCTCCAAAAATTTGTAAATAGCATCCCTCAGAACACTTTCCATCAACTTGCCCACCACAGACGTCAGACTTACAGGCCTATAATTCCCAGGTTTGCATTTGGACCCTTTCTTAAAACAGAGGAACCATATGCGCCACCCTCCAATCCTTTGGCACCACCCCCGTGGCCAGTGACATCCTAAATATCTCGGTTAATGGCCCCACTAACTGTCCACTAGCCTCCCTGAGTGTCCTAGGGAATATTTAGTCCGGTCCGGGAGATTTATCCACCTTTATCTTTTTTAACACAGCCATCACTACCTCCTCGGTTATCCTTATATGCTTCATGACCTCCCCACTATTTTTCTTTACTTCAACTGGTTCAACATTTTTTTCCCTAGTGAATACCGAGGCAAAGAAATCATTCAAAATTTCCCCCATTTCCTCAGACTTCTCACTCAGCCTACCCTCACTATCTACAAGGGGTCCAATTTTATCTCTCACTAATCTTTTACTTTTAATGTACTCATAGAAACCCTTTGGATTTATTTTTACTCTGTCAGCCAAAGCCTCTTCATGCCTTAAACTTGACTGGACTTGCCGCTCCACTGCAAGCATTTGACAGTTACTCCAGCTGTGCTGAAGCAGTTCAACCAAAGCTGGGAACTTCTTGCTGGGAAATTGGAAATGAACAGCTTCATTTCATTACCAGTGCCCTATTTTGATTCATAATACCATTCTTTTGCTCTCCCAAATTATTTCTCTTTAGTTGGTCAATTTATCACAAAATTACACCATATTCAGCTGGATTTTCTTTGTAGGTATAACCTAAAATATACTTCAAAAGAGTATTAACCAATAATCAAAAGTTGGTGATGGAAAATGCGCTGACTGGGTGCATCACAATCTGGTATGGGGACACCAATACCCCTGAGCGTATACCCGGGAAAAGGTAATGAACAGTCTAGGACATCACAGGCAAGACCCTCCCTACTATCGAGCACATCTACGTGGAACGCTGCCACCGGAGAGCAGAGGCAATCATCTAGGATCAACACCACCCAGGACATGCTCTATTCTCGCTGCTGACATCAGGAGAGAGGTGTCGGTGCCACAAGACCCGCACCACCAGGTTCAGGAACAGCTGCTCCCCCTCCACCATCAGACTCCTCAACACAAACTCAATCAGGGACTCATTTAAGGACTCTTACTTGTACACTTTATTGATTTTAAAAAATTCTCTCTATATTGCACAGTCGGTTTGTTTATATTCATTATCTGTTTACAGTTCTTTATTTGTTTACATGTATGCAGTCTGTACATTTTTTGCACAACCAATTAGTAGTAATTCTGCCTTGCCTGTAGGAAAAAGAATCTCAAGGTTGGATGTCATTTATGTACTCTGACAATAAATCTGAAAACTCGAAAGTCTACAGACACTGTGATTGAAGTAAAAGCCCAATTTTGGACAAACTCAGCAGGTCAAATAGTGTTCTCTACAGTATATACTGTAGCAAAGTTAAAGATACATTACCAACATTTCGGGGTTGAGCCCTTCTTCATGATGAAGGCTCAAGCCCAAATCGTTAAGTTTAGAATGTGTTTTCAATTAATAGTTATTTGGCAGAATTGGATAAATAAAAATAATTTAGGAAAATGCAATTTTTGCAACAGTTTAGTTTGACTGTAATTTCAAGGTGCATTGTGACGACAATGAACTTTTTTCCTGTCACATGACTGACTAATGTCTTCTATTACCTGTGTGTTAACAAATATGGTTTGTCAGCAATCTATACAAGATATCCAGAGCTCCGCTCTTAATGCAAAATTCACAGCTGATACTGTAAAATGTTTCACCTAAACAAGTTGGCTTTTTGGATTCTTCTGTTTTTATGCATAATTTTTTTTAAAAAAGCACATTTCCCATGTCTTGCTTTCTTGCTAAGTATTTCCAGTAATTTTAATTTCATTAAAATGCTTCAATTTTGCTTATTCACAAAATTAAAGTCTTTCACTAGTCTGTGTTCATACTTCACAAGATTCAAGAACAATTCATTTCCTGCCTTGTCAGAATCCTGTATAAATTTCACACCAATAAAATAATGATGCTTTTTCTCTGTTCTAACAGATCTCTTTCTCTGTAATTCTGCACTCCGTATTGTGTTTTAACTGCTGTTCTTTGTACGGCTGAATGAGCTGGACTGCTCGCAAAACAAACTCTTTTTGTACCTTAGTACATGTGACAATGAACTTGAACATGAAATTCAAGACCCTATTTCAAGATGTGGAAGAGAAAATTACAAACAAAACTGTGTCAAACATTGTATAATGAATATATTTTAATAGGGAAAGATATGTGTAAAACAATGGAAAGATTGATCCTGCTTAAGTACAATTTTAGTTACTTAGTTTGCAATTCAGTACTAATTTAAGCCTTTTTTAAAATTAAATTATTTGAATGGGTGAAGTAACATTTTCACTTAACTTGCACTTTTATCATGAAATAAATACTTCCTAAATTTTATTCAGTAAATAAATGAATATATTTGACCAAATTTACATGGTAAAGTAAGAGGGCAATTTATTTCTCCTTAATATACAAGATAGGATCAGGTGCATTGTTAACTTCCAGTTCCTAAGATTTATGTTCCACTATTATCTTCATTACTGACAAAAATCAAGTACTTCTACTGCTGAAGTGAACAGAACTTGGTAATATGAATAAAGTTATGTCTTTACAAAAGACATCATTTATGTGATAAGTTCATTGTTGCCCATGGATCTTTAGTACTCAACCGTAACTATTAAAAATGTGGATTAATTATTTTAATCAAAAGATTTTAAGAATACCTAACATAATTTAAGAAATTATGTTTAAATTTATCTTTTTTTCTTTCCTCCTTTGTACAACTGTCCTCTTTTCGTCCTGCTGGAAACCACCCATTCATATTTACACTTGCTTCTCTAACCTTCCACCTCATTATTATTGTAGTTCATTCTGCTTGGTTGAAGAGATATCTTTCTTCAGTTCAGACACCATACCTCGCAATTATTTAGTATTTTGGCAGGGATGGAGAGGTGGTGAATAACTGCTACTGAAAGTGGTCTGATATATAAGCAAAAAAAGGTTTCTGATATATTGGTGTGTATGATCAGGAGTATTATTTATACATGATTATATTATGATTATATTATTTGTACGGTGCATCTTGGCGCCTCACAGTTTGGCGGGCAGCAACCTCCTTTGAAGAAGACCGCAGAGCCCACCTCACTTACAAAAGGCAAAGGAGGAAAAACCCAACACCCAACCCCAACCAACCAACTTTCCCCTGCAACCGAGTCTGCCTGTCCCACATCGGACTTGTCAGCCACCAACGAGCCTGCAGCTGACGTGGACATTTACCCCCTCCATAAATCTTCGTCCGCGAAGCCAAGCCAAAGAAAAAGAATATTATTTGTCCACAGAGACCATTGATGATGTGAAACAGGAAGATATTGGTTCAAATGTCGATGTGGATTATTCTTCACCAGAAGTTGGATCTCCACTGATCTTTCGAGAACCAAGTCCATTCCAGTGGCAAGGAAAGAGGGTACATAAGCAGATTTCTGAGGAAGAACTTCTAGGGATCCAGGAGCAACACAATAGATTACTTGGGGTTGGAAATGATGAGTTACATGGAATCAGACAGGAACTGAAAGAGCTCCGAGATGATATTCGTGAATTGGCCACCACCATCAGGCAGCCCCTAGAGCAACTGGCAAATTGAGTGCAAGCTCTCCTTCCACCGCTGCACCATCCTCCTCATACTCAACCATCAGAGATGACCACCTCCTTCACACAGCACGATAAACCGACTTCAGAACCTAATGAGCTTCTATCCTTTCATCGCCAGACACACCGAAAAACCAGTAAAAGAGCAAAGCTGAAAGTATAATAAAACCAGAAAATGCTGGAAACACTCAGCAACTCAGGTAGTATTTGCAGGAAGGGAAAGGGTTGATGATTCAAGTTTGGGACCATCATCAGAACAAGGAAAGTGAGCTCTCCCAGTGGCCACTTGTTTCAATTCTCCGCCCCATGCCCTCGCTGATATGTCTGTCCATGGTCTCGTGCACTCCCAGACTGAGATCACCTGCAAATTGGAGGAACACCACCTCATGTTCCATCTGACCACCCCCCCCCCCCTAACTACTTGGCATTAACTTCAACTGATTCGGTTTCTGCTTATCTATCCTTCTTTCCCCATTCCTCTCTCTCTCTTCTTTCTTTCATATCTGCATTCATAGAGTCGTCCCTCCTTATCCTCTCTTGTCCTAACCATGTCCCATTACCATGTTTTGTCTGTTGATCTATGCTCCACCCCCTGCCCTTTTATTCAGGCTCCTGCCTGCACTTTACTCATACTTTAAAGGGCTCAGGCCTGAAACAAAAGTTTTATATCTTTACCCCCCTATAGAAGCTGCAAGTCCTGCTGAATTCCTCTAAGCATTTCTTTGTATTTACAAAGAAAAACCAAGTTTTGATAATAATTTAAACTTCTCTTTTAGGAATATCATCCTTGAAGATGTTCTCCTCTGCCCTTCACTAGACC